>NW_015172055.1:17763-110704 GCF_001447785.1 Gekko japonicus | reverse complement strand
CTACATGGTCTAGACCAGACATTAGCTATGCAGTACATGTTCTTTGCCAAAAAAACAGCTAAACCATGTAAGAAGGACTGGAATGCTGCAAAAAGGTTGCTGAGATATTTAAAGGGTACCATGTCCTGTAAACTTGTTTTGGGTGCCAACAATATGCAAGGAGTCCTAGCTTATAGTGACTCAAACTGGGACACAAGTTCTGATGCCAAGTCAACCACTGGCTATGTGATTTTTGTGCATGGGTCTTTAGTCATTTGGAAGGCTGTAAAGCAGTGTTATGTTTCAACCAGCACCTGTGAAAGCGAATATGCAGCCTTGAATGACTGTGCCATACAATTAGAATGGCTAAAACAATTGTTGCTGGATTTCAATGTACATCATGAAATGCCTATGATTGTGTATTGTGACAATACAGCAGCTGAAATGTTGGCAGATGCACAGGGTATTAGACCTAGATCTCACCACATTAACATTAGATACCAAAATGTGAGAGACATTGTACAGAGGAAATTGATTACTATCAAACATTGTATGTCAACTGTAAATGTCGCTGATATGTTTACTAAGGGCTTGAATGAAGTACAATTCTTGAACCTTAGGGGGAGACTCAACATGACCCTTCCTACTGCAGCTTAAGGGGGAGTGTTGGAAGTTAATCTGACAGCAGGAAGATCACTATGATCTAGCTGACAGTTCAGTGACAGCTACATGTCAGCAGGTGGACAGATAAGCCTGTTCTGACCGGTTATGGCTGGCACTGGACAGTGTGCAGTCACCATGACTCAGCTTGTTGCTGATTGGTGCTGCTGTGTATATATGTCTGTACAGAAGCCATGTACGTTCTCTTCGGAGGTAACAAGCGTCTGGCGAAGCACTTTGTCTGTAAATTCTGTGAATAAACCCTTGTATATAGTGTACCACTGGACTGTGCAGTGTGGTTACTATAGAGGGGCAGAACAGCAAAGAACTGGTAAGAGCTGGGAGGCTGGAAAGTCTGCTAAGGTGCTGAGTTGGCTTAGACTGGGTGTGAACCGCTACTCACGCTCTGCGCAACAGGGATAGCCTACCGGCACCCCAGGTGAAGGTACATATCTCTTTATTCCGGTCTGACTGGCTTCCTTCCCGGCGGTATCAAGCTTTTGTTCTTCTGGAGCATTTTTTTGCGATCCGGCGCGGCAGCGGCGTCCTCCTCAGGTCCTGGCTATGTCCCTTTTTGGCTCCACTGCGCCCTCGGGTGACGTTACCACGCGCCTCCTGCAGTACGACAGTCGCCTGTTGTTCCTGCTGCCAGCCACCAGGGATCTCTCCTTCCGGCCTGCTGCTCACCGCTCGCTGCCGCCACGTCGCCGTGCTGCCTTGCTTCCACTGCCAGTACTCCGCCATTACCGCTGTCTCCGTCGCTATTGCCATCACCTCCACACACCTCGCCAGAGGAGGGTGCCCCCCACCCTTCTAAGGGTGGGTACCCATTTATGTACTTGCATGGATGTTACATCTGCTTTCGAACTGCTGGGTGGGCGGGAGCTGGGACTAGGGTCGAGAGCTCACCTCGACCACGGTGCGTCTCGAACAGCCATAGTGGCTGCTCGAGTGATGTTAAGGCAGGCATTTACTGCCTGCGCCACCTCTCCTTTATTGTAATGTTTATTTCTTAGTGTAGTCCAAATTGCTAGTTATAAACTCTAAAGCCCTTCATGACCTAGGACTGACATTTGTAAAAGATCTTCTGCTCCCATACATCCCCAAATTCCAACTACAGCATTCACGTTGCCACCTACTGTCTGTTTCCCCATTTAAGGTAGCCTGTTTGGCATTGACTAGAGTGCAGGTGTCTTCTGCAGTAGTTCTCACTTTGTGAAATGGGCTCCCTGAGGAAGTACAAGGCTATTGGTTTGGTGTAATGGTTAAGTGCGCGGACTCTAATCTGGGAGAACTGGGTTTGATTCGCCACTTCTCCACTTGCATCTGGTTGGATGACCTTGGGCAAGCCGTAGTTCTGATAAGAGCTGTTCTTGAAAAAAGAGCAGTTTCTGTCAAGAGTTCTCCCAGCCCCACCTACCTCACAGAGTGTCTGCTGTGGGGAGGGGAAGGGAAAGGAGTTTGTAAGCCACTCTGAGACACCTTTGGGTAGTGAAGGGCGGGGTATAAATCCAATATCTTTTCTTCTTCTCTTCTTCTATTGTCTTCTAGGGCTCTTAATGGGATGGCTGTAAGCATTATTTTGGGAAGAGGGATTAACTGGAGTTTTATTGTACTTTGCATACTTTTAAATTTAGAATTGTAATCTGCCTTGAGCCACAGGGGAAGGTGGAGTATAAATATTTAAATAACTAAAAGGGATGGGCAAGCAGGAAAGATAAAATTTCTATATCAAACTACAATCTATGTAAACCAATTCACATGGATTCATTTTAAATGTTACCCTAACTCTACCTAGTTGAGCGCCGAAGAATAGATTCTTTTGAACTATGGTGCTGGAGAAGACTCTTGAGAGTCCCTTGGACTGCAAGAAGATCAAATCAGTCAATCCTAAAAGAAATCAACCCTGACTGTTCCCTGGAAGGCCAGATAATGAAACTGAAGCTCAAATACTTTGGCCACCAAATGAGAAGGGAGCACTCACTGGAGAAGACCCTGATGCTGGGAAAGATTGAAGGTCAAAGAAGATGGGGACGGCAAAGGATGAGGTGGTTAGACAGTGTCATAGATGCAACGAGCAAGAAATTGAGCAAACTTCAGAGGACGGCAGAAGACAGGAGGTCCTGGCGGGAGCTGGTCCATGGGGTCGTGAAGAGTCGGACTCGACTGTGTGACTGAACAACAACCTAGTCAATACAGACTCCTGGGTGGAATACATTAAATGTAAATATCTTTTGGGGGGCCTCAGAGGGAAATGAAAGCAAACTTGGTCATCTGGTTCCTGCCTGCCTTTGTGGGACAGTGTGCAGAACTTTAAAACCCCAAATCTGATGCTCAGATACACAGTAGGCCAAATCCTCTGCCATTTGCACTTCTTGACCATGGTTTTTGAGTACACCACATGAATAAAGCAGACACAAAAAAGTAAAAGTCAGTGGAGAAGTGTCAGCGGAAATCCCCATGTAGATAAGGTGTTTGATCTTCCTGCTTTGTAGTCACAAACAAGCTGTGAAGATGTTTCATTCTCTTTTTTTCCCCCCACCTGCTCCAGAGGTACAGCAATTTTCAAATATATAGTATTAGAGGTTTTGTTGCATCTTGTGTCAGATCAAAAAGATTTTCAAAAATCTAATTTTTATTCCATTGCCATTATAATTGTTAACACTTGCAGAGAAGTGATGGAGCAAGCAGCACTCTGCTCACATACTTTAAAACCATAGCTGAAGAAACTATCAGAACCCACTCCATTTAATCCCTATTCCATTTATTGCGACGCCTCACCACACACATATTTTAAACAATGACACTGATACACCAGTGGGTTTCTGGTTTATTTCAAACTGCATTATCAGTAATTACAGGGCTTACATTCCAGCTTGATCTTTTTTTGACCGGCAATGAATTTGTTATGAAACAAAATGCCAGTGACTATGACTTGTTATTGCACTGTGCTGTGAGTGTAGCACACTAAAATACTGTCATTTGAGTGGAAACACATTCTGAATTACAAAATGTGACTGTGCTTTATATTGCAACTGCGGGTGAAGTAGATGTGGTTAAAATTAATGATCCAAAGGGCATAGATGAGGCAAAGCAAAAGCATTCACTACACTATACCCCCAAGTTGCATTGGTAACAAATGAAGGTGAAATAAGAACATTATTCACCAGTAAGTGAATAAAAATAAAACTGCACAAGGTTTTCAGTACATAGCAGATATATGCAAAATATATTAAAAGGGATGTATAAAAAAGGTTTAAGGCCACAACAAATACTTCATTTGGATGGAGCCATGCTATAGTGACATAGTGTATGGTGCCTGTATGTTTTCTCCTTGGGGCAAATAACTTGGGGAGGGGTAATTTGCACCATGTTCCCCAAAATGAATTCATATATCCTCCCTAGCTACTTTTACCATTACCAAAATCCTGATCACACATCTCCATCACTATACATAGTTTGGTCCACTGTTAGCAGTGTGGGTTACTGGTGAATAGGGTTTTCAGTTCCTGGTTGGGAAATACCTGGAGATTTTGGGGGTGGAGACTGAGGGCAGGGTTGGGGGAGGGGAAGGATTTCACTGGGTATAGTGCCATGGAGTCCTCCTTCCACAGCAATTATTTTCTCCAGGTGCACAGATCTTTGTTGCCTGGAGGTCAGTTGTAATAGCAGGAGATCTCCAGGCATCACCTGGAGGTTGGCAACCCTACCTGTGAATCAGGCTTGCTTTAAATGTGGTGCAGGTGAGGCAAAAGAACTCAGCTTTGGGACTTTACACTTGCACTGCATCTCACTGAAACTGAGCAGCCACCTTTTCAGGCCTTTGCAGTCTCTGCAACAGCTATAGGGGCTGGCATGCAAACTAAGCACACTTAGTTACTTTGTACAGCTGCAGCACAATTTAAATGAGCCCATAAGCCCATGCAAAGTCATATGGGGGGGCCTTGCCAGCCTCATGTTTAAATGGGCCCCAAATTTGTTAAAACAGAAAACCAGATTGTAGGTAGAACAAGGAAATTCATATTGTGCATGAAGTATATATTGCTGTCATTAAGGGGCAGGGGCTTGTATGCATTTGATGAATGTCAAGAAGTCTAGTCACACTGTTTTATGGTATTCTGAATGCTGGAACATAAGAAAACTAACATTTGTTAACAATCATTATTCTGGTCCTTGGCTGAGTGGTTTAAATCATGCAGGAGCTAGACTTGGTGGGGATGGAGAGGCAGGAGTTAATGAAACTGATAGCACAGTAAAACAGAGTTTGCAACAGAGCGTTTTCCTGATAAGTCTTTTTTTCCACCCGTCACTGCTGGTTTGGAAAGGTTTTCTTGGCTCTGTATGAGCATTGCAGCAGTTTCCCACAATAAATATAAGAAGAATACTCCTAGATCAGACCAATGGTCAGCACCCTGTTTTCCGTGGTGGCCAACCAGAGGCCCCAGAGGACACAATGGTCTGCTGCTGTTCCATAAGGCTTCTGAACATGGACATAGTATGTTAGAACTATGTGTTACATAGGGCTACCCTTGAAACTGAACCTGAAGCTCGAACTTGTACAAAATGCAGTAGCACAGGTCCTTACAGGGACCCCATGGATGGCGCTGCATGAACTGCATTGGTTGCCAGTGGAGCACCAGATCAGATTTGAGGTTTTGGTGCATACCTTTAAAGCCCTTAATGGTCAGAAACCTACATACCTTCAAGACTGCCTCTCCCAATATGTCCCCCAAAGGGCATTATCAGCAGATAAGAATCTTCTGGTGGTCTCAGGCCCCAAAGATATCTGGCTGGCCTCAACCAGGGCCAGGGCCTTTTCTACCCTGGCCCCAGCCTCATGGAATTCTCTGCTGAATGACATCCATGCCCTGTCTGATCTATTAAAGTTTTGCAGGGCATGTAAGGCAGAGATGTTCCACCAGGCCTTTGGTTGAGGCCAAAGGCCATCACGGTTCCTTGCATCTGCCTGGCACCTCCCCCCATGACTGAATGCTAGAACTGCCATCTTGTTTTTTAATATCTTTGAATGCTTAAATGCCTTGAATGTTTTTGATATTAAATTTTAATGGTTTTTATAATGCACAGAATTAATCTGTTGTAAACTGCCCTGAGTCCTGTGCAAGCGAGGAAAGGTGGTCAAGAAATCTAATAAAATAAATAAATAAATTAATGCCATTTGCCATGCATCCAAATACTCAGTTCTTTCACATTTCATGTTACTCTCAAGTTATTGTCCCCCCTTCCCATATTTTCAGTTGTAGTTTGTAGTGTGTAATCAATAAAAATTCCCCTTAGGGGGGCCAAAAAAAAGAAGTTATTGTCTTGGATCCCACATAGGGATCTCACTGAGGATCCAAGAGGGGTTGAATTTTGTTGATTCCTTCCTCTCATGGCAGCCCAAAACCTTGGGGGGGGGCAGAAAACTCCCAGGAATAGCTATGGGGGAATCAGAAGTCTCCTGTAGGAGAAAGAGAGATCAACAAAAATCACTCCTTCTCCTTGTGCCCACAAAAATCTGCCTATGTGTGTAACTCACATCAGAATATACATGAAAAGTTAAATCCCTAGTACCTTTTGGAAAAAAGAACTTTCTCTGCCTGGTACTCTGGAAAGCCACTGCCCAAGAGAATAGACCAGCAGTTTGTCTGGAACCCTGGAGAGCCACTGCCTGAGAGAATAGAAGAAGAGAAGAGAAAAGATTGGATTTATACCCCGCCCTTCACTACCCAAAGGTGTCTCAGAGCGGCTTACAAAGTCCTTTCCCTTCCCCTCCCCACAACAGACACCGTGTGAGGTAGGTGGGGCTGAGAGAGCTCTTGACAGAAACTGCTCTTTTTTCAAGAACAGCTCTTATCAGAGCTACGGCTTGCCCAAGGTCATCCAGCCAGGTGCAAGTGGAGGAGTGGGGAATCAAACCTGGTTCTCCCAGATTAGAGTCCACACACTTAACCACTACACCAAACTGGCTTTAGACCAGCAGTTCCCAATCTTTTCAGTATGGTGATCAACACGTATATTCAGTGAAGAAAAGATATCATCTAATGTGTGACACAGAAGATATTGTTTCCAAGGTCAGATCTTGGTGTTCAGGATACCAAAGAAAGCAATGGAAATGACACTGGTGGCCATTAGAGAGGACTGGCTTGCGACCCACTTGTAGAGGCTCATGACTCAGTTTGGAGTTCCAGCCCACAGCTTGGGAGACAGTGGAATAGACAACACTGATCCTCTGTGCCTACCTTGTTACCCTACCTGCCCTTCTTGGGGTGCCAAAATAGGGTTGTTTCTCCATCTTCATAAAATTTGGTAGATGTAAAAGCTTTGAAGAGGGGAACATTCTCTGGGAATTTTATCACAATTGGATGGAATCCAAAAAAAGGGAAATTTGAACCAAGAAATGAATTTCTCATTGAAGCAAATTGAAATTTTGGAACTAAAAAAGAAACAAAAAGAAACAAAAGAAACAAAATTTAAAAATTGGATATCCCTAATTGTAGGGTTAAATGCCACAAAAGGTAGGTGTCACTAGAAAACAGCATCAGCTCTGTATCTAACATCTATAGCACAAGGCAGAGACTATACCAGGAATTTAAAGCACATCCTGAAGCTTCTTCTATTATTATTTTTATTTTGGGGGGACATCTATGCTGAAGTAGAGTCCTGGACAACAACAACAACAACAACAACAACAACAACAACAACAACAACAACAACAACAACAACAACAATAATAATAATAATAATACTTTCCATTTATTAATCACTTTCCCCAGTGGGCTCAAAGCGATGTACAGTTACTCCATATATAGACAAGGGACTAACAATGTTTGTAGGGGATAGGAAAACAACATATATTCACTTTAATTGCACGCGCCGTCACTGCCCGGTGTAGACGTCTTCTGGCTGGCTCCGTTATTTTCCCGCACGACTGCTTGCTGGCCAGGCCTCAGGACCCGTATGTCAATCGCCATACTGCCACCGCCTGGCCGGAACATCCATTGAAGGCATTCTTTTCGTAGCTGGGAAGCTGTTTCACCTTTACAAGCCTTGACCAGGAGCTCCGACCGTCCAGTTTACAACTCGGCTGTTTGCCTCCCACCCTCGTCCTGTGGGCGTATCTCACTCCTTAAGTTCGCTGCCACCACTCACGTCATGGCTCACTGCCTTTTCAGAGGGACAGTGAGACCCCTCTGGCTGAATCTCCCTATTTGGAGATAGAATCCCCAGTCTTTGGGAGATCCCTGGAAAGTTGGCAACCCAAGGCTCTGGCCTTTCCTTGCTTCTCTGGGCTACCCCTTCCCTTTGGTATTGTGCAGAGTGGGGGAGACTATGTGGTCAGAGCACAACACAGATTATTAGCCCAAATAAAAGGAGTAAGCAGACTCCATGAACCAACAGGACATAAATCAACAGGGGTTAAACGCAATCCTCTTTCACTACACAGAATACTCTCTACTTCTGAAGGTTGTGGGCTCAGCCTCTCTCTCTTGCCCAAGAGAGCACGGAAACTTCCATTCATTCCCCAGTCCAGTCAACTGTGGAGTGTCTGAATTTCTGCTGCTCCCAGAGACGAAGACTGCCTTGGGACAGTCCCTGTTTTCCCACACTTTTTGGGCTTGGGGCAGCTGGGAACTGATGGCCAGCAGATGAGGAAGCCCCATTCAACCCAGTGAGTGATACTCCAGCAGGCCCCCCTCTGGAACTACAGTTCAATTAAACCTGATGGGGGAACATTTTAAACAAAGAACCACAGCCATCTACAAGGCTCTCCCGAGGGCTGAAAAATGCTTGGCAGGCAAACATCTGCGGCTGCTCCTCCTGACAGCTGATCTTCTCCTGACGGCTCATCTTCTCCTGACAGCTGATCTTCTCCTGATGGCTGAAGAAGCAAATGGCTGCTCGACTGCTGCGGTAAACTGTTCAGATTGGAGTTTTGGCGGGAGCTGGCTCTGTGGGCAGGACTCAGGCACACCTTCTGATGGGCAGTTCAGGCAGCCAACTGATTTTGGAAAGCATAGAATGTTGCTATGCGAAAACACATTTATATATAAGGACAGGATTTGGCTGGTCCTAATAAAAGGTATTACATGGACTAAGTTCTGCTTTTTGGATTACCCTTACAACATCCTGCTTAGATAACATAATTGGATGAACTGTCTTGCTTGCTTATCTTCAGCATGCTAAAAAGAAAATTCAACATTGTGTTCTTCCCATGGAATTTACAAAGAAGCATCACTGAGGGAATAAGCAATAGAAACGGGCTTAAACCTCGTACTGACAGCCCATTCCAAGATAGGGCTAGTGTCTTGAAACCTTAACAAGGTGAGAAGCCAACTGTCAGGGCCTTGGAGGGATTTTTTTCCTAAAGGGATTAGAACTGTAATATAATGTAACAGCTCAGGAGGTCACATTTATAGTCTATTGCAAGTGTATATTTTACTGCATTCTCTTCTGCCTTTGCAACCCATCTCTTGCATGATGGTATGTCATGCCTTTTGTTTGGTAATTTGCATTGTTCTCTAGTTAAGTCACCCTAGTCCTAATACATTGTTCATGGGATGTCTTATGCTGTCTGACTGAATTGCTTTTTATATTTGTAATATGCCTTGAGTCTCAGTTTAGAAGGTCAAGCTGTGAATTAAGAAAATAAAATAAAATAAATAGCATAGGGGAGGGTGTAAGAACTGGAATGGAACAGAACAGCCGGGGATGGATATATTCAAGTCAAAATGAGTAATTGATATTTTCCCTCATGTTTAGTGACTGTAAGATGGCAAGTAAGTTCCCTTGGTTTTATAGCTCCTTATCAATAGTTTGGTGATACATATGTTGCATAGCCATGAGAGAATTCTTACTTGCATCTTACCTGTATCACGTGCGTTCATGTGAGTGGATTCTTACCTGCCTCTGAAAGACTGCCTTAAGGATGATTTTGGCCGCGGTCACACAGTCCTTTTGATCGGGTTTCGCCGCTTTCCCTCCCGCATTTAAGTTTGCTGATCAGACAGGCAAATCTGCCTCCCATGCTGAAGCGGGCTCACTCCCGCAATGCTCCCGGGTTTTCCTGTCCCCGGGAAAATCAAGTATTTTCCTGGCACTTGCGCTTTGAATGCGCGATTTTGCCCATTTGGACAGCCATCTTTCGCAATGATTGTGATTAGGGCTGTCTGACTGCTCTGTGTGCTTTTTTTTAAAAAAAACCTTCCGGCTTTGAGTACGTGAGTAAGCAAGCGCTCATCCTGCTTGGACAAAAGTCCTGCCCGCCGTCCCCCGGCATGGAGGTGGCGTTGAAAGTTTCTGGGGGAGGAAGCTGGGGGGTGGGCTGTCAGGTGAGCGGGCTTTGGCATCCGCCCCAGGAGTCCCCGAAGCTGTGGCATTAGGAGGGAGGACCAGGATCTCAAAGACCCAGGTTCAAAACTCCATTCTGACTCACTGGATGAGCTTGGGCTAGGCACACATGCTCAGCATTACCTACCCCATAGGCTTGACGTGAGGATGAAATGAAGGAGGACAGAATGTTTTAAGCCACCTCGGGTCCCTGAAATCACCCTCAGGACACCAGTGCTGAGCACTCCTGTGGCCAATAGCAGCTGTGCAAAAATGCCCTTAATACCTCATGCTTTTGGAAGGACTTGTTTTCTCGATCTCTTTTTTTCTCCTGCTGTTTGGATGAAAGTAACAAAGCCCCCTCCTGGAATCTCAGATCTAAGTTTTTATTAATGTTTTACAAGAGACAATTCATTTTAAAACAGTCAATAACTATATACAATGTAACCCCAGCAGTCCCTTCAGGCTCGTATTGGCTTATTGATTCTTTAGTCCTAACACTGCCACCTACCGGAGCCATTCAGAGGCTGAATAAAGCAAATGGATGGGGGAAATAAAGAATTAAACCAAAGGGCAATCTGAGTGATGCCTTGAAGAATAATTCATTAATTTTCTGAAGACAAGGCTTTTTGCCGTGACAGAGGCTGCACTGCTAAAAATTGTGTTCTGGCGTATTATCATGTTTCCCTCCTTTTTAATCTCTACTTTCTGACATGTCTTGTCATGTTTTAAGTTATTTAGGAGATGCTGTGGATTGATTTGTTGGGGGTTGGCATGTAAATCTTGTTGCCTTGGAGCAGAGTGTTGGATTAGAAGGTGCTCTGGTTTGGCATGTGCAAAATCACGGGAGGAATTCCACTTGCAGTTCTGTTTCCTGACTCAAACAGGGGATCTCTATAGAAAACCCACCTGCCAATTTGAATATAAACAGGTGCATTTGGGGGGAGGGCTGTAGCACAAAAGCAGTCAGAGTGAGAAGTGTTCAGAAGCCCCTTCCCACTATGACAGCCTTCTACTTAAGACTGCAGTCTCTATGGTTGCACTTTGATTTTAAAGGGGGATGAAGTACATAAGTCTAAGCAACACATTTACAGTGTGGCTGATTATTAGTGCAGTGATTATTGATTTCCTGGCAGTGGATACGCATAAGGAATGATCCAGAAAAAGTTAAACATTGATTTAGTGTGTACTTAACTTCCATTGACACCAAGGGAACAAGTTAAAAGTGACTGACTTGGGCCGGATCTTGTCCCTCAATTCTTTCTATCTCTGGAAGTATTTTCTACAAATCTAAGAGGCAGCAAGGTCAGAATAAGAATAAGTGTGCATCATTAAGAATTCTTTAAATAGGAGATGAGGCCTTCTCTGATGAGAACATGCACAGCATGCAGACACATTAAGTGATTAGTATTGATTGTCATAATGCCTCAGTTGTCTCACTATGCTACTCAAAAACAAAATAATGAAGCAAAAATGATGAAGCAACTCACTGTGCATGAGCTTTCTTCAACTGATTTCCCGTTGCCTTCAAAGTAGACTTAAAAAAACCCCAAACCCTATAAACATCAACAAATTTCATAATTTGGTTGATGCATTGTTAGAAATAAGGCAGTTCAAGGAAAATGAAATGAAACTCCTCTCCTCTCTGATTGCGCATAGTATGAAAGTAAGCCTAAAATTGCAGACAAACCAGTGGACAGCTCTGGTGACCACATCTGGTTTGTATACATCCAATTTCATGGGATTCTGTGTTGTGTTGTGCAAGGATCATACAACACCACTGGATCATGAGAACATGGGGTCATGTGAAACCTTGGAGTAACACACGCTGTTAAAGAGCCAGTGTGGTGTACTGGTCAGAGTGCTGAACGAGGATCTGGAAGACCCAGGTTCAAATCCCTGTTCTGCCATGGAAGCTTGCTGGGTGACCTTGGGCCAGTCACACACTCTCAGCCTAACCTACTGTTGTAAGAAAATGTGGGTGGCTGCACGTGTTTGTGAAAGCATGTTTACCCATGTCACCCACACTCTCCCCCCTCAGTTCGTGTGTGTCTCCTGAGTGTCGCCCCTTACCAAAGGCAGAGGTGCAAGCTTGGAAATCACTAAGGTCTCTTCTTAAAATAAAACTAATCTTTATTATAGAAAAACATTCAGAGTCCTAGTTCCTAAATATTGATAGAATACCCAGAAAAACAAACATGCAAGCAAAGTTTCCCCCACCCCATGGCATGCAGAACGAGAGCTCTCGGACTGACTCCTACCAAGAGTCAGCAGGGGTCTGTTGTAACTGACCAGTATTTATACCAAAGATCAAAGGGGTCCCTTGATAATCATATTACAGTTACCATTTACAAGTGGAAATTGCCTACTGTAAATTGTTTCATAGAAGTTGAAATTGTCTTGCAGGAAATTTGTTTCCTTTCCTTGGTCTCACACAACAAAAGTGTACACATTTTACAGGATCAATACAGTGTCATTGTTTCTTCCAGGTGTTCCCCAATATGGGAAGTAAACCGTCCTTTGATGTTATCAGAGAGATGAAAGCAGGGTGTGTGTGTGAACTCTCTGTATTTCAGGAAGTTAGCTTGTCTTGCCAGCTGCCCAAATGGCCACACATTTTATTGTCTAGGAAATTGGGGGTATTGGCAAGTTTCACATCTGTGGAGTTTTCCTGGGAATTTCCTGAGGTGTTGAATGTGTTACAACTTCAGTGAAAGAAAGGTCAAGCCTGGTTTTTTTTTTAGCAAGGGCAGAGACAGATATGTATATGGATTTCATAAACTATTTGGTTCATTTTAAACCCAAACCTTCTATATTTCTGAAAATTCTTTCCACACCTACCTGACAGGGCTGTTGTGAGGATAAACGGAGAACAGACCAACATAAGCAGCTTTGGGTCCCCATTGGGGAGAAAGGTGGGGTATAAATGAAATAAGTAAATAAAATTAGTAACGAGGCTCAAGTTTATGGTGTTGGGGGCAGAATATTTGTATATAAATGGCATGGGTCCTATATGTCTGAATGTCTTAAAGGTACATAGCAATTATCCTCTTGGAATTGTGTCAAAACAGAGAAGTGATAGTCTCACCACAGACATAACCACTTGCAAAACACCAGATTTCTGGTTTGGGGTGGAGAAGCCTAGGTAGAAGATGCAGATGACAGATTCATAGGATCACTGGTAAAATCATACTTCTTGATTCTTCTATTGACTTGGGAATACTTTTGTATGTTCCTTAACATGATGTAAAAGAAAACACTGAGGGTATGATGTACTTGTTAGTGTGCTGGACTAGGACTGGGAGACCTGGATTCAAATCCTCACTTCTCTGTGGTTCACTGGGTAACCTTGAGACAGTCACTCTCTCTCAGCCATAATTGTCTCACAGGGTTGTTTTGAAGATAAAATGGAGAGAACTGTTAGTCTAACCATGTTGTAGTAGCAGAACAAATTTTGAGTCCAATAGCACCATAAAAAGGTAAAGGTAAAGGTTCCCTTGCTCGAAAGCCAGTCGAATCCGACTCTAGGGTTGCGGTGCTCATCTCCGTTTCAAAGCCGAAGAGCCAGCGCTGTCCGAAGACATTTCCATGGTCATGTGGCCGGCATGACTAAACACCAAGGCGCACAGAACGCTGCTACCTTCCCACCAAAGTGGTACCTATTTATCTACTTGCAATTTCTTGCTTTCGAACTGCTAGGTTGGCAGGAGTTGGAACTAGAGATGGGAGCTCACTCCATCATGCGGCACCATAAAGACCAACAAAATTGCCCCAGTACCCCCAAATGAAGACATGAGAAAACAGCATGGGTCTAACTAAGTTATTTAAATTTATTCAAATTTGCTGATCTACATCATCAATTAATTATGCTAATACTTAATTGAGGGTGGGCTGTATTAGAAAGCCTGTCCATGGCTGCCTTTTTCTGACAAATCCACCTAGGCTCCAAACATGCTCAGCGGCTGCCGCCGGCCTTGTTTGTCCTCGCCCATACATAATGTGGAGAGGTGCCCAGCCCCAACTCCATACCCTGATGTGCTATAAAGTTGCTTCCAGGTTCAGAGAGACTTTGCTCAGCACCAAAGGCAATCCTTTACAAGCCTGATCTTGCCATGGAGCCAGTGAAGGTCTGTTCAGGACATGCCTTCCATCATGCATGATGGCTCAGGGTGCTTGCTGCTCACCCTACTTAACGTGAGCAACCCACCCTATCCCTGCTAAACTAGTTATAGCCTTAACAGTCTGAAATCAGGCCTAATTAAGTCTCCTCCTCCTCCTCCATCATCATCATCATCATCATCATCATCATCATCACCACTATTACTAAAGGTAAAGGTTCCCTTGCTCGAAAGCCAGTCGAATCTGACTCTAGGGTTGCGGTGCTCATCTCCGTTTCAAAGCCGAAGAGCCAGAGCTGTCCAAAGACATTTCTGTGGTCATGTGGCCAGCATGACTAAACACCAAGGCGCATGGAACGCTGTTACCTTCCCACCGAAGTGGTACCTATTTATCTACTTGCAATTTCTTGCTTTCGAACTGCTAGGTTGGCAGGAGCTGGAACTAGAGACGGGAGCTCACTCCGTCATGCGGCACACTCAGGTCTCGAACTGCTGAACTATCGACCTTCCACAGCCTGCAGTTCAGCGTCTTAACCACTTGAGCCACCGCAGCTCCTTTTACTTTCTACTATTACTACTGACCTAAATATTATGAAGCAGGCGAAAAAGGCCCTGCCCAACTGCCAATCTGGGAGAAAGCCCCAAAATTCCTGCTTGGCCCCCAAACACTGACTGGTTAATCATGAGATATTTCAGGGTGGGTGGGTCAGCAGCATGTGGTAAAAGCTGCAGTACAAGATGAGAGAAGAATAAATAAGTCCCTCCAATTGCCTTCCCATTGGATGTGCCTTGAGTTTCATTTGAAGGTGGACTGGGGCAAATCAGTCCACAGCTCTAGTGGCCGTGAATGCCTCTTTCCACAGTATAAGAATGTGGTGAATCAAAGCTCACTTCATCAGATATACTACCGTATGTTGTAACCAGGCTACTCTATTTTAGTCCATGACATAATTTTTAAAAATTCACCAAAATATTTTGGCAGTATTGCAGCAGCAAAATGGAATTTTAATTTAAATCCAGACACTTTATGTGCAAGTACATGTTAATTATTATTGGCAGGAGGAAATACATGTTCTGAAAGCACAAATGACTATATTCTAACATTCAAAGTACATTGTTCCTTTCTGGAAATTCTGTACCTTTCAGTAAACCCCTGCAGAATCAATGTGAAAAGACAATGCAATAAGGAATATCAAAGAGTTTTATTCTGAATCAAAGTGTGAAAACTCTTTTAAGATTTCTTTTGCATTTTGATGATATAATGTACTCTGTATATGCAAAACAGAGGCAGAATGTATAAAAATAGCTGGAATGGTAGGTACAAATGACAGCAATATATGAATTTATGGGATACTTAAAATGGATGGGGAATGTGGGTCATGGTAAAGAAAAATGCATACATTGAAGAATGATGCGTGTAAAGAAAAATGCAAACATTCCCTTGTATGGGTTAGTTACCACGTGATACCAGTAATCACCTTTTGAGATTTGATGCCTGGACACATGATAAATGACAACTTAATACATTACTGTTTACAATAATTTGAAGGTCCAACTGCAACTTTCACATAAATCATGTTAATGTAGTAATTTATCCTAATAGATAGGAATCTTTGGTACTAATCTATAAAAGTCTTCCATTATGGCCTGCTGAAAAGTGTGAAGGAATGAGATAGCAAAATTTGGGACTGAAAGACAGGTGACTTGCATTGGTTGCCAGTCTGTTCCAAGCACAGTTCCAAGCAGTGGTGGTAATCTTTAAAATCCTAATACATATAAACCACTGTTATCTGAAGGAACATCTTACCAACTGGTAGCTTTAAAACAAAGAATCTTTCTGGATCTGTTTGCCTGATATGATATAGGTTATCCAATGCTCTGTCTAAGCTGTGGACACTAAAGAACAAAAATTCTACTTTGTGACCTGCTGGCATTAAAGATGTGAGCGAGCGATTTGGCTACTGCATACATTAGTTTGCTCTGGAGCCATCCTTCCTGAGCTAAGACAAAAATGTGTGAGACGGAGGTTAAAAAACTGTGAGCTAGCTCACACTAACTCATCTTAGAGGGAACACTGGTTATGACAGAAAACATGGCCTTTTTAGTAATGGCACCACCTATGTTGAGAAGCTTTCACTGATGGCATTCAAATTTCAGGCAGCAAAACTACTATTATTTCAGGTTCCTTTTGGGTAATTCTCTTAGTTGATCATCTGTTTTATTGTATTTGGAAGACAACAACAACAATAATTACAGTTATTAAGATAATGAGATTTCACACTTATTAGCCCCAGTCACACGGAAGAATTTGCCACGGGAGAGGGACAGATCGGGGGCGCATCAAGCAGGCACAATCATACCGCAACATCTGGGAAGCGGAGTGCACCCGTCCCCAATCCATCCCTTCCAGGCGAAACCGTGCATCAAAAAGGTAGCACCAAAACAGTACTACCTACTGGTTGACATGCAGCACAGGCGGGCGTCTGATCACCAACGTACCTGTCTCCTCACAGCATCCAAGGCCTTGTTGAACTGTGCATGCATGCGCATGCGCAACAGGCTTGCCTCCTCTCCTGTCCGTGGCTTCCCCCCCCCCGGCATCTGATCATGCCGGGGAGCAACTGCATGGCAGCTCGGGGGATCTGTCTGATCCCGCAGCCGTGCTTCTCTTTTGTTGCGGCTCTAAAAAGCTGCACTTCAGCTGCGCCTTTTCCCCCTGGTGTGACCAGGGCCATTGTATATGAAATACCTGAAAATGTATGGAAAGTCATCATCAGAGCTTCTTTACTAAATACAGTTCAAATATTCAGCAAAGATATAGCAATGGAATTTGACTTTGACAAGTTTACAGTATTAATACTGAATAGAGGAAAGATAATTGAACAAGAAGAAATCAATATGCCAAACAACAACATCAAAACACTAGGCTTAGAAGAAAACTACATATATCTTGGAATTTTGAAAGCTGACAACATCAAATGTACACTTGTTAAGAAAAATTCAACCAAGGAGTATTACCAAGAGTTTTAAAAATATTGGAAACAAAATTAAATGGAGGCTCCGCGCCCCCCCCCCCCCCCGGCATCTGATCATGCCGGGGAGCAACTGCAAGGCAGCTCGGGGGATCTGTCTAATCCCGCAGCCGTGCTTCTCTTTTGTTGCGGCTCTAAAAAGCTGCACTTCAGCTGCGCCTTTTCCCCCTGGTGTGACCAGGGCCATTGTATATGAAATACCTGAAAATGTATGGAAAGTCATCATCAGAGCTTCTTTACTAAATACAGTTCAAATATTCAGCAAAGATATAGCAATGGAATTTGACTTTGACAAGTTTACAGTATTAATACTGAATAGAGGAAAGATAATTGAACAAGAAGAAATCAATATGCCAAACAACAACATCAAAACACTAGGCTTAGAAGAAAACTACATATATCTTGGAATTTTGAAAGCTGACAACATCAAATGTACACTTGTTAAGAAAAATTCAACCAAGGAGTATTACCAAGAGTTTTAAAAATATTGGAAACAAAATTAAATGGAGGCAACACTGTAAAGGCAATTAACATATGGGCAGTCCCACTTCTAAGATACACAGCTTACATTATCAATTGGAAACAAGCAGAATTAGAAACAATAGATTGCAAAACTTGCAAGATAATGATGATGGATCACTCAATACACCCTAGAAGTGATATTGATTATCTTTACTTATCAAGAATATTAGGTGGATATGTCTTTGAAAGTTAAGCAAGCAGCTGAAGATGGAAAAATGAGCACTGAATGACTACATCAAGAAAGCAAAGAGAAGCTTCTAGTTGAAGTGCACAAGACAGATTTATTTGAGGTTAAAGTAGATTACAAAAAGATTAAAATCATAAATAATTTTGATAACTGGAAACAAAGGCACTTGCATGGGAAATATTTGAAAGACACAGACAATAGATAGTGAAAACACCTGGAAGTGACTCCAAAATGGGCACTTGAAGAAAGAAATGGGAGAACTCATTCTAGCTGCACAAGAGCAGGCATTCAAAACAACTAGTATAAAAGCCAAGATTCAGAAAACCAGTGATAACATCAAATGTTGATTATACAAGACAAAGGATGAAAAAGTCAACCACATGGACAGTGCCTGCAGTAAAATTACTCAATAGGGTTGCAGCTATATTACACTAGAATCTTTGCAAGAAATATGGCTTACCATCAGTCAGAAATTCATGGGAGCACAAACCAGACAAGATCATGGAGAATGATGAAACAAAGATTCTTTGGGACTTCTTATTGCAAACAGATAAACATCTGGAGCATAGCTCCACGACTGTAGAGGGGGAAATGAGAAATTGACATTGACATTCCAATCCCAAGAGACAACAGAATAGAAAAGAAAGAACAGGAGAAGTTTATGGAATATCAAGACCTACTAATAGAATTAGAGTACCTCTGGGAGAAGAAGGTTACCATTGTGTCAGTTGTCATTGGAGCCCTTGGAGAATGGCCTAGAAGCACCTGGACATTCTGGGCATTGAGCAAATAACACTAGCTGAGCTCCAGAAGACAGTGTTACTTTGGTTTTGGTGACAGAGTGTTTTGGTTTTTGGGGAGAGGGGTAACAAGATTATAAGCATTCACTGATATGTCAAAGTAGTAGTAGTAGTAGTAGTAGTAGTAGTAGTAGTAGTAGTAGTAGTAGTAGTAGTAGTAGTAGTAGTAGTAGGAGGGAGGTTTCTGTTTCTTATTGAGAGTTTAGCTCAACTTTTACCATGAAGGAGCTACCTCATACTAAAAGGTTAATGGTCAGTTTAGAGAATGCTCAGATTCAGACTTTGGTGAGTCTCCAGAACAAGGGTATGCTTAGTTCTAGGGCACTCACCAAAAATGCCCTTCAGCATGCACATTTACTGGGATTTAGCATTCTATGTATTAATTCTTTAAAAAAAAATATTTCCCACCTTTTCCAACCAAGAGTCCTGGGGGACTCTTGGCATAATTAAATGGCATAATTAAAAGTACATTCTTTATGGTCAATGAAATTGTTGTAAGACATAACAATAAAAAATGTTTGTGAAAATTCAGTTCCAAAATTACACCAATGGTTTTTGATAAATATAACTTCTAGGATAAATACATTTTCCTCGCATGAATTTCAAGTAGCAGTTGATTATTTTCTAAATAATCACACTGACATGCAGAAATCAGTGAAAAAATAAATCTCTTGTGGTCAGGAGTTTTGAAGGTTATTCTCCTTTCCTTTCCTAGACTGCTGAACAGGCCTTCTCTCCAGGTGTTTAATGCAAAATTTATTATAAATGTCGAGGGATGATTCACCTGAGGATAGCAGCATACAAGGATAGCAGCTGTGGCAATAGAAATGTTGATTCTATTGATATTGTACATTAATCGCCTCTTTTGTTTATCACTCCTGTTGTCTAGGAGCAATGGTTACCTAAGGACAGTAGCAGCATATCTTCAGATAATAAAACGTTAGCACAAGAGCTAATCATTTAATAAATATGAAGTGATATTTTAAAGAAACATTTTGGGTTACTGTAATTAATACCCTTATCTGCCCTGATATCCAATTAAATAGCTAGAAATAAATATTTACTCTCCTTCTAATTTAACTACATCTTTCCCCATCCCACCTTAAATACTTTCACAATTTAAAATGCTTTTGAAAAATCTCAAACTTTTGGGCAGGTAAGAATCTGCTTTAGGATTGTGTTGATTATTTAATGAGACCGGCAACCAGACCATACAAGGTAAGGATACAAATAAATTTTTACTAGTGTTTACTACACATTCAGCTTTCCCCCATGTTTGGATGATCCACATGCAATTGCAAGTTCCCCACTGGAAACTCGATTTTCAAGTGTTCAGGTCTCAATTCAGATCAGGACTGTAGTGTGCCTTCTCCCTCTACCATTTTTCCAAGCTGAAGTTTCTCCAGGGAGCTGCTGTTTTACCCACTCAGGGATCCAGGTGCACTAATGAAGTACACAAAGTTTTTCCCAACTGGTCGAATGCTGCTATTCTGGGGCACTATTCTTAATAAAGACCTATGAACCAAATATATTTTAAAAATTCAACAAATAGGGGTTTTCTTTAAAAAATAAAATAAAACAACAATAGTACAACAGCAGTAATTTAACCCACATAAAGTAACTAACTGGAATGCAAAATACAGCCAATCAGGAACAAAGGGGAAGGGCAACCAAACACAAAATACTCAATTAAAAGCCAGTTGAAATAAAGAGGTCCTGGTTCCTACTGAAACACATCAAGAGAAAGTGAAAGGCATATGAAAATAGGGAGCAGTTCCAAAGGTGGGGGTGCAGCCCCTGAAAAGTCTCTGTTATTCATGGCCCCATTCCTCAGCTCAGAAGGAAGGGGAACATAAAGGAAAGCCTGGAATTAAGAACTCAGTGTATGGGGGCAAATGAACCTTTAAATACCCAAGTACTAGTTTGCAAAGGACTTTAGACCATGTCTTGGGTGGTTAACTGTAAATCAAGGTTGACTCAGTAATCTGGTAAATCCCACCTTTGGCAGCAAATGTAGGTTACAAAGGATAGGCCAGCCATACATACAAAGAATAGGCCAGCACATACACATCTGGCAGCAAATCTAAGGCCAGATGTTTATGTGCTGGCCTATTCATTGTATGTATGGCTGGTCTATCCTTTGTAACCTACATGAAAAAAAATTAAAGGTCATCTCTGAATGTGTTACAGAATTGGGATATCAGAGAAAGTACACACACTGTGGGATTACCTGGATACATAGCAATAATATACCTAAACTCCTTGCTCTCCCCATGACACATTAAGAATCTCCTGGGTCTCATATATCAATTAAGGCACCTTTTCAATTTATTAGCTTCCAGCTTATGCATATGATAAGATTCAAACTGCCACTTATCTAGGAATTTCTCCCATACTGTGTTAATTATGCTGGGTTAATTAAGATAAGTGTTGACTGCAAATGAGTATTGACTCACTAGAAATAACCTGGATTTGGCAGATTTTCTAACAGGTGTAAGGCTCCTGCTTCATTATGAAACAGCATGTGATGAAAATGTTCTAGAGTTACTGTGACGGACTGCACTTTTTAAAAGCCTAGAAGTGCTGTACAAAGAGCTAAAGAACTGTAAAGGTTAATTCTTCACAGAGCCAGAGAGCCTTGAGTGACAGGCTGTTCCAAAGAGATCTGGTTGATTACCATCAGCTGACCAGAGAAAGACTTCTGAACTGGATGCTGAGGGGAACTGAGGCCCCTGCCACACGGCAGGGAAAACACTGGCCAAAGTGTGGCTTTTAAAAGCCGCACCAAAAAAGAGACGCCGCGGCGGGATCCCATGATCCCCTGAGCCACGGCACCGTTGCTCCCCGGCACAATCAGATGCCGGGGAGGAAAAGACAATTGGGAGGGGGAGGCTGCCGAACTGCGCATACTCGAGCATGCGCCATACGGCCGGGGGCCTAGGTAGGTGGTTCTTTTTTGCTGCGGGGTTTGGCCGGGAGGGGCGGATTGGGAACAGGCTGGGAATGGGCGCAGCACGATTCCCAGATGTTGCTGTGGGATCGCGCCCGTTTGCTGTGGCCCCGATCCGTCCCTCTCCCGGCCCAAAACGTCTCATGTGGACAGGACCTGAGTCTGATTTCAGCCTTAGCTGAGAGCAGGTTAACATAGACGGAGAACTGGGAGAAAGTTGGCAAGGAAGTTTGGGAAGTAGGTGAAGAGTCCTATTCATGGCCAAAGAAAGGGTATAGATTTTCTAGTGAGAGGAGAATTTCCCTACCCAGTCAAAAAAGGAGTTAGCTCTGAAGAGCGAAGAGATCCCCGGTCTGGTGTGGTTAGAAACTGCCTTTTGGAAATTTTGCCAAAGAGTAATTCAGATCACAATCCGATAATCTGGGCATCGAAAGAGAAGAATAAACAATTTCAGTGGAGAATTAATGAGGACCTATTAGATAAGAAACAAATAATTGAGACGCTACGTAAGGAAACACAGACCTTCTTTCAGATTAATTTAAACCAAGGAACAGCAATCCAGATGGTATGGGATGCATATAAAGCAGTAATGAGGGGATTACTCATATCGATAAATGTGAAAGAAAAAAAAGAGAAGTATAAAAGGCAGACTGAATTACAGGAGAAGATTCAACAGAAAGAGAAAGAGCTAAAGAAAAAAACCTGGGAAAAAGAAAATTATTAAGGAAATACAAATTCTGCAAGACCAACAAAATGTGTTGCTAAATCAAGAAATGTATTGGAATTTAAAGAGACTGCAGCAAAAATCTTTTGAAGGAGCAAACAAACTGGGAAAATTTTTGGCATGGCAATTGAAGAATAGAAGAGAGAAAAGGACAATTAACAAGATAATAGAAGATGATAAAGAAATTGTGGATCCAAAAGGGCTCAAAAGAGTATTTTTTAAATACTATGCGAAATTATTCCAAAAGAAGAATATAGACTTGGAAAAAATTAAAAAATATCTGGATGAAGTAGAATTGCCAAAGGTACAGGAAACAAGTAAAGAAAAATAAATGGTGCAATTCAAAATGAAGAAATTTTAAAGGCGATAGAGGAAACAAAGTTGGGGAAGGCTCCGGGACCAGATGGATTTACTGCAAAATACTATAAAAAATTAAAAGAGGAGCTAACCCCTGTTTTTGAACTTCTATCAAATGAGATTAGAGAGACCAAAATTATACCAGAAACGTGAAAAGAAGCCAATATATCACTTATACCAAAGGAAGGTCAAGATTTAACAAATGTGAAAAATTATAGACCGATTTCTCTCTTAAATAATGATTATAAATTGTTTGCCAAAGTAATTTCAGAAAGGGTGAAGACATACTTAAAGGATGCTATAACAGAAGAACAAGCCGGTTTCTTACCAAATAGGCAAATTAGAGACAATTTAAGAATGGTGATTGACGCAATTGAATACTATGACAAACATCCAGAGAAAGAAGTTGCCTTTTTATTTGTAGATGCGGAAAAGCCTTTGACAATTTAAATTGGGATTTTATGTTTCATGTAATGGAGAAAATGGAGATAGGACAATCTTTTGTAAATATAATCAAGGCAATATATTCGGATCAAAAAGCGGCACTGAATGTAAACAAAGAAATGACAGATCATTTCAGAGTGCAAAAAGGGACAAGACAAGGCTGTCCGCTATCACCACTACTGTTTATATGGATTTTAGAAGTATTGCTGGGGAAAATAAGAAATGATAAAGCTATAAAAGGGCTTTCCTTGCAAGGTTTTTCTTACAATTAAACTCTGAGCACCATAAGATGTAGAAGTTAAGGGCACATGCTAGCACATGAACAAATCAATTCCTAATTGGAATTGAACCAGCTTGTCATGATATATGAATGTGTCAAATGTGATCATATTTGGTCTGAAGGAAAAAGTTACATTGAATTCTCTTAGCAAATCATACAATGAAATGTGGCCCCTTATATAATCTGAAAAACATTCCTCCAATTATATTATCACTTGCATTTCTTTGTCTTGAATTGCTTATGTGTATGATAAATTAAGTCATACAACATGTACTCGTCTGTTTCTTCTCTTTTTTGGTCCCCCACTCCCAAAGGAAGATACAGACACCAATTCTGAGTTAAACTGAGGCTACATTAATTAATTAGGCTATATTTGCAATAGAGAACCTATTTACTAAGGGTGTGCATTCGGATCTCCTGGAACTGAAAATATACCCGAAAAATACCTTATCAGTATTTTGGAGGTATATTTCAGTTTCCTACATGTATCCGGGTTTTCTCGAGAAAACTGGGGAGGGGGATCCTGAGAAAATCCCAGATACATTTGAGAATCTGGAAAAAAGCAAGATGCAGGAGCAGATTGCTCCCACCTCTCAGCTGTCAGGCTTCTGCAGTCCCTTTAAACATTAAAGAGGCTGCAGAAGACAGCTCCTGCCAGCTCAGTTTGAGGCTGGCTGGTTTCTCCTGGAGCACGGTTTAAACCAGCCTGCAAAAAATTCAGCCCAGGATCAACCTTGGCTGAGTCGGGCTCATCTTACAGCTTGGTTAAAACCTAGTTGCAAGAGAGGATCAGCTGCAGCAGCAGAGGCTGAGAGCTCCCCTCCACATCAGCTTGGCATTGGCTTCTCTTGCAGCCTGGTTCAAACTGCCCAGGATCAGCTGTGCCCATGAGGAGCAGACGGGATCAGCTGTGTCAGCCAGGGATCACTGTACCCATTGGGAGCAGACTATTCTCTATGGACACAACTACTGGTGTGCAATTTTTTGTCAGTTTTTTTCTTCTCGGGTCTATTGTACCCCCCAAAATTCAGGATTTCAAAAAAAAAAAAATCCTGCATCTATATTTTGTTGTTCAGTCGCACAGTCGAGTCCGACTCTTCGCGACCCCATGGACTAGATCCCGCCAGGCCCTCCTGTCTTCAGTATTGGGATCCAGGATTTTTCAGGAAACCCGTGGGGTTTGTTGTATGTGTTCAACATACTGGAAATGGAAAAATGGAGAGGGGGATTGCACACCCCTACTATTTACCCTATTAGCACAGGCACCCTAAGAGGTTCATTAGTGTTTGGGCAATCCAAGACTGCTATATACCTGTTCTTTACTTGTCTTGGCCTGCACATCAAAATTGTACTGCAAAATACCATCAATAAAGGCTATTCCTCTAACAACAGCACCAAGAAAGTTCCTTCCCCACCCAAATGTTTGGACTGGACAGCCAAATGGGTCCAGATTAGTTACCTCCTCCTGTCCTAAGATACTTTGGGGTGGTTGCCAATATTGTTATGTAAATGAGCCTGCTTCAAACCTGCCATCTTAGTCATGGCCCTACCAACCTACCATGACCAGGCATACTTAATTGAAAGCTCATCCCTACCCTGCAGTATGAAGCAAGCAAGAAAAGGACTGAGTCAAAGTCAATTAGAGATCCACCCTAAGCAGATTTATGCCTTCCTGAGACCAATGCAATCAACAGGCTTACAAGGGTTAACTCTGTTCAGGATGGCACTGTAAGAACAGACAAACTGTGGGACAGTTTGTGTTTGCTCTGTACTCTTCATGGGCAGAGTGACATGTGAAAAGGAGTAGCAGGAGTTAGAACATTGGCCAGCTACCCGGCCACAACCAAGTGTACAGCTTCCCACCCCCATGCGTGTTCACCTGAATGTGTGCACAGCATCTTTTAATACACAAGCTGAGATCAGTAATGTTTACACCCACTACCCATCTGTGTATTTTCCAGATACAGCATGTAATTCATGCTACTGTGTTAGAAAATATACCTCTGGAGATCCTGCACTCTTATGATGTTCTTTACTCACCTGTTATTAGAGCATCACTGATCAGAGCTGACGTCCAATTGATTACCAGCAGAGTAGGTGCAGAGTGGCATCTCTTTCAAGGTGTAACAGCATCTGTCTCATCACACAGCTGTTTCTCAGTTAAGATAGAGAAATATCCAATAATACAAACATGCTGATCTGTGCAGGAAATGTTCTGTTTGAGCCACAGGTAGTCCTAAAACAATGGGCAGAAAAGGTCTTTATTTTCTTCTGAAGAGAAAATGAACAAATATATGTTATGATCTACACAATCATCCATTCCACTTATGAAGGTTTGAGACATTTATTAGACTTCTTTAAAAATAAAAAGAACCATCAGAAGAATAAACCAACCCAGTCTAGTAAAGCAAATAGCAGGTAAGCTAATGATTCTTGAACTGTATATTAGGCATTCTAGCAAATCAAGGGGGAGCTGGCATGAGCCTTGAAAAATAAAAGCATTTTATTGGACACACTCACTACTCTAATGCTTCCCATGGTGGGAAGACCCTCAGCACTACCAAACAGCAAAGCAAATAAAGACACAGTAATCCTGAATGAGTAAATAAAAACCTCCCAGGATTTCTGGTGGAGCCTGAAGCATGTCATAGGGATGAATGTAGAGTCAGAGGGAACCAAACCCTGTAACAAACCTATATGCCAGCTTTGTTCCCACATATACCTAGGCAATGTTATTACAGGACTCAGTAACATCATGATGTAGTAGTAGTAATAGTAGTAGTAGTAGTAGTAGTAATGATGATGATGATGATGATGATTCAATTTATTGATCGCTCAATCCTGCAGAGCTTGCTGGCTCTGAGCGATTTACAGTTACTCATTTTTCACGAGGGACTAACAATGCTTTGTGGGGTAAGGGAGGACAACATATATACATCTTAAATTGCACACATTCACAGCCGATGAGGGTTTCGTTCAGATGCAGATGAGATGTGATCCGAGTTTGAGCCATACTGTCTTAAGCTCATCCTCTTGTCCAGCCTCCATCTTAATATATGCCATCATATATGGGTGATGTCCTCCTACTCTCTACTACCTACCTTAGTTATACAGGACAGTCCTTATGCAAAAGAATAAATGAATGCAAATCTGACATTGAAAACAGGTATATTCAGAAACCAATAGGCAAACATTTTAACTTTCAAGGATACACTGTTGTCCTAAGGCTAATCTTCTGCTGCAGAAGGTAGAATCCAATGTGAAAGTTCTAGTTTCCTTCAGTAATAAATTCAAGTGTACCTCTCACCTCAGAGTTAACAGGGGCTTTAGATTCCTAGCTCACTATAGGAGCAAACATCTCTCATATGTTGTTCTGTTCCACTGTCTCATTTCAACCTGCATTAGGCTTGAAGTATATTCTCCTTTGCTGTTGTTAGTGAGGTGTCTTATATCCATTCGGTATGAATGGATTACTCCTTTAATTGGATTGCATTTTGAGCTCTGACTCATGAAAGTTTAGGATGATAAATTTTGTTCATCTTTAAGATTCTATTTGACTCCTATTTGATTATCAGATTAATTTCCTAATACTTTACTTCCAACATTTACTTTTTATGTTAAAGAATCTGAATCAAGCTTTTAAAACGTCACATAACCTCATTCTGCATCTGGGGTTTTTTACACTTCTAATAGGTTCCCTTGTAGAATTCCTAACAGGCTGCACAGTCATTAATTAGTTATCATATGACAGTGTGTGTAGTATAGCCAGGAGAGCCTAAGATTGTCTGGCAGCCAGAAGTTCTAGCTCTTTTAGCATTATGTACAACTAGGAAAAAGGCCTGTTGTGGAAATAAATACAACGGCCTCTAGAAAGAGGCTCTCGGCGAGTGCCCCGGCCTTGGACACTCAGTGTCAATTTGCTGTGGCGACCTCAGCAGGTTATAATGACACTGAGTCTACCATTTTCTCCAGAGGACCTGATCTCTGCTGCCTAAAGAACAGTTGTAATTTTGAGTGACCTCTCCAGGTTCCATCCCTCACATCTCCAGGAATTTCCCACCTGGAGTTGGCAACCCTATCTCCTTCCCAGCCAATTATCAACCTACCTTTATTTCCCCCTCACTCTTCAGCTTTCCACTCCCCACACACCTGCAGCCTCTCTCGTGCTCTGAAGCCCTGACTGCTACGTCACATTGGCTGTCATGGGGGCCACCTCAGCAGCATATAAGGATACAGAGCCCACCATTCTCTCCAGGGAAACTGATCTCTGCCATTTGGAAAGCAGTTGTAATTCTGAGTGATCTCCAGCCCTCACCTGGAAATTGGACACATTTTACCTCAGAAGAGCAAACTGTTTAGAATGTTAGAGGCAAAAGCCAATGAAGTCGCATATGCAAATGACCTCTGTGTTCCGAGGCAAAGGCCAATGAGGCTGCATATGCAAATAACCTCTGTGTTCTGACTGGCTATGGGGGGGAGAGGAACAGCAAAATGTTTAGAATGTTGGAGGCAGGACTCAGGCAAAGCAGCCAGTGGATAGGGAGACCCTCTGAATGACAGATCAGAGAGCGAACTGATTTTGGAGCGTGTGGAATGTTCTAGAGAAGTGCCACCACCATTTGGCTTTTATTTATAAGGGAGACTAGGCAGTGAGCTAGACTTTTTTTAAAGTCAAGAGATGTTTCAGAGGTGGTTTTGCCATTGCCTGCATCTGCATCATAGCCCTGGTATTCCTTGAAGGTCGCCCATCCAAATACCAGCCAAGGCCGATCCAGCTTAGCTTTCGAGATCTGATGAGACTGAGCTATCCTGGGCTATCCAGTCATTACAAAGACATAAGGCTGTTCTGGTTGTTGTGGAGAGGTCAACCTACTCTCTCCCTCATGATGGATCTTGAGTAAGTAACTAAGGCCCCTCTGCTTGGATGATAGACCCCAGCACTACCCCTCCCTAGCTGCTATAATGTTGAAACAGGCAGGAAAACAGCCTGCATGAACTAACCTTCACAAATTTATCTGTTTACGTTACATATGATAAGTAAAAATTGTTTCCATGGAATAATTTCAAAAGAATCTTCTTTGAAAAGTGTTAATTATGCTGACACTGACTCTAGCATAATGTGCTGGCTTGAAGAGGATAGATTCTTCCATCAATATAAAATGTTGCACAATCAAGATTAATGGGTATATTATAAATAACTATTCTGGACTCACTATCACATGATGAAGATAACCTTGACATTTTTAGTAGCATATGTGACACATTTCATTGTGTATGTCAAGTAAAAGATATACACTGATTTGTTCTAGAAGCATATATTTTTTAAAAAAATCTCCATTGTGCACTCAACAACATCTGGGTCAGATACCTAAAGCCTTGAAAATCCATTTACCATCCTGACAAACAATGTTAATTTTTTCCTCAGTATCTCAGTTTTTTCTATTAAAAAAAGCTGTATGATACACACTAGTCTTCTTCACAGGTAGGCCTATGAGACTTAAATAGTTGATAGGAGCAGTCAATACAAAGTGCTAAGATTCAAAATTAGTAGAAACAATTGACTAGCATGTATGTTCACCTATTATTATTAGAAACACTACATTATTGTGGATCCCTTTTTGCAATATGACCTGAACCATGCTCATTTGGAAATGTAGCAAATAATCCAGCCAAAAATATATCGGACATTTAGGGATGGTCAGAAGCTTCCAATCTTCCCCTTGTTCTTGTGCCTGATTGGCTGGTTTCAGTTTCAAAAGCAGTGGGAGGGGCAGGGACATCAAGGAGAAGGAATGACTCTGCTTCAACAGATATATTTGTGACTGAGATGCCAGCCTCCCAGAAGACCTTCCACTGAATGGAATAATTGTGACTGGCACTTGTGTTCAGCATTTCTTCTTTCCGTAGTCTCACTGGCTTTGAAGAAGACTTTCTTCTGATTCTGTATAAACATATAGTTGGCCTGGTTGCATGAGTTATTAGATTATCTGAGGTGGAATGACTGGTAGGCAAGCAGCAGAAACAACTTGCTTATGTCTGCTGAAACACAGGCTGGACAGATGGAGCTAAGAAGCACAAATGTCTTGCCCCATGACAGGAAGAAAGTGACAGAAGGACAGAGGGAAACACCTCTTTCAATAGCCGGAATGGCTGGGGAATAGGATGGAATAGAACTGGAAGATGCCCAAGGTGTGGTTTCCCCCCTCACGATAGGAATTTATGTGAAGAGTGTGGGCAGTAGAGGAAAAGACTCGCCCCACAGCAAACACACAAGTGTGAGGGCGCATATACACACATCAAATTACATGGAATGGAAGAGATCAATGATGAGGGAATAATAAGTGATCAAATAAAGCACACGAAGAAAGCAGGCATGAAATCTAGGTTTAGACAAAACCAGAGGCTAGTGGAACTAGGCCTGCCTCATTCCAGGTACTGAAGCATTTTTCTCCAGCCAGGCTCCAATATGAGGATCAACCAGTTGGGAAGAAAAAAGATGAAAGGTGCAGACCTCAGTAAAATAAGGCATAGAAGAAGGTAACCTTACCTGCATACTCCATTTTGCAAAAAAACAACAACAACCCAACAACCCTGTCTCCCTAACCTGCCATTAGAGGGCTTCAGGAAAGGAAGGAAAAGCTCATCCCTGCAAAGTCAAATTGGCCTGTGCCTCCAGTGCAAATTAGAAATTTGCTGCAGAACAGCAATTTTTCTCCCTATCTGTCTAAAATTTGGAAATAAGGACCCCTTGAATGAGTGGAGAATATGTATGACAAGGAATTACATCAGGGCATTTGCTTCTGTTGAAACTGCTACAGGGCTGATTCTTCTATTGTTGTTCTTGTTCATTTTTTTTCAAATTACATGCAGCCCCACTTTGACTCTTTTTTAAACAGTCTTTTGCATATTATTAACAATGTTTATCTTTGTGGCTAGATGTATTTTTAATGCCATTTTGTTGGGTGCTGTCATTTAGGGCTCCTAGTAGTTGTTTGTCCCCCGTACCACAATTCAGCTTGCTTGGAGCTGGATTGGGCGATTTTGTATTGCTTTGTACAGTATTGCTTTGTACTCTGCATGTATATATGGGAATCTGCTCTAGCAAAAGCTATTTAAGATTTTGAAATGAACAACACTAATTTTCCATTGCTTGAATTTGTTTAGGAAATACAGATGTCTTGCACCCTAATATGCAGAGTGCAGTGATGGCTCTTTGTGTCTTAAAAGGCAACTTCCATTCCCCTTTTCCATGAAATAACACAGTGTGTCAACCCTTATAAAGACATATCTTCATCCATATTTTCTGACTTTGCTGGCAACATATGAAATATTAGAAGTTCAAACTAATTATGGTATCTCCTCATCAGTCACATTATTTTACATTACAAAAAGGGAAGATATTTATCCATTAATCTTCAAGATCCAGATAGGATAAGGGAGAGTACAGGTGTTAGGACTGTGCAAAGGAGATGGTGTAAATAATGGAGGAAAAGACCCATAAAATAAATGAGTACTTGATGAACTGTAAAATAAGAGCAGCCAAGGACAGGTGTAGGATAGAGTTATTGCCTTCCACTTCTGTAGTTCCTATGAGTCAGTGCAATCTGGTATGCACTGTGAAAATAAGCACGTGGACATAACAACACAATTGCCCTGACACTGGACACAGCAAACAAAAAGGAAAAAGGAAAAATGGGGGGGGCCCTCACACATTGCAAAGGCATCAGACTTCTTAGCCAAATGCCAAGGTCAAATATTTTTATTTACTATAGTGGTCAAGTCCTTAGTTAGACAGGAAAAATGCCCTGGAAGGCCAGATAATGAAACTGAAGTTCAAATACTTTGGCTACCAAATGATAAGGGAGCACTCACTGGATAAGTCCCTAATGCTGGGAAAGATTGAAGGTCAAAGAAGACAGGGATGGCAAAGGATGAGTTGGTTAGACAGTGTCATAGATGCAATGAACATGAAATTGAGCCAACTTCAGAGGACAGCAGAAGACAGGAAGGCCTGGTGTGATCTGGTCCATGGGGTTGCGAAGAGTCGGACTCGACTGTGCGACTGAACAACAACAACATGTGCTGCAAGCTCTCTGTTGTGTATTTTATTTTTATTTATTAGTATCTAGTTTTAACATTGGTACTAGTTTTCCATTACTTCAAGGCACTTTTAACAATATCAACAAAATCATCGAAGTCACAGAACACCAACGCAAACAAATTTCCTCCCTTCTCCCAAAGTTTAAAGTTCTCTCACACTGTGGTCACCCAACCTTACACACATGCAGAAGTCTCCTTGAAAAACATGACTGTCCATGCTTATTGCTTAGAACTACATCAAATCAGTTTCATGTCAAAATCTTGGGATCAGTCCAGATGTCACACATAGTTCACCTAAAGTAACTAGGGACAGTGTGATCATACAAATGCAGGACTAACCATTAGCTACTGCTAGAGTATGATGGTCAGACCAGGATCTGAAACCAGGATTTAAAGTTGGTTTATTAACCGCAATTGGTTTTCAACTATAGTTTTACACAGGGCTTTTTTGTAGAAAAAGCCCAGCAAGAACTCATTAGCATAATAGGCGACACCCAACAGCAGAAACTAATTAGCATATTAGGCCACACCCCTGACAGCATAGCTCATTGGCATATTAGGCCACACCCCTTGGCTCGCCCAGGCACCCCGTGGCTGCGGGGAGCCTGGGCAAGGCCCCCTTTGAAGGGAAGGGAGGGCAGTTTAAACTGCCTTCCCTTGGAATGCCTGGGTGCCCGCGGCTGTGGGGAGCCTGGACAAGCCAGCCCTTGGACAGGCCGGGGAAGGCACAGGGAGGCATTTAAATGCCTCCTCGATCCTTCCAGGGTGCCCCCTGGCCCGCCCACCTCGGAGTCATTGGGGGGGGGGTCGCTCTCCAGGCCTTCCCTCTGTAGCCACACACGCAGAGGTTTTGGCTGTAGTGGGTGTGGCCAACTCTGAAGCCAGCCGGAACTCTGTTCCTGTGCATTCGTTCCTGCCCCAAAATAGCCCTGGTTTTACATAAAATACAAGACCAAACTGTACTGGCTTCATCCTGGCTTGTTCCCAGGCACCATCTTCATAACAATATTGGTGGACACCAGCCAGATCTCTGTGGTGCAAAATTAACAAAAATGATGAAACCAGAATCTGAAAACATCATCTGTAAGGTGAGTTATGGTTTAACCAACTAACTGAGTCAAAATAAAGCATGAGTTTGTGTTATTTCTCAATCAATCCACAGAAGTAGATAAAAAACCAAAGGATCATAGAAGAAGCATTAGAAGCTCCTGACTCATCTTATCCAGTGCTAAGCAACCTGGTAGCAATTAGCATTGTTACGGGGAGAAGAATTTATTTTTCCAAAATTCACTTTTTTAGTTATAGCTATTGATTCCTCTTACACTCATTCTTCTCTTTCAAAAGAGGAATTTCTCTTTCAAGTTTGAAGAGAAATCAATGCACTCTTTTGTAACTTCAGCCCTTGCCAGAGTTCATTCTTACACACCACAGGATGGCCCTGTAAAAAGGAGGATAGGAAGGTTAGGGGAAACATTGCCTGCCTCTGAGCACCGGCAGAGTGAAATTCTGAAATTTTGCAAAGCTTCCTTTCCAACTTGTTCTGGTCTCAGCATTCCTGGTTCACCAATCTCCTTGAGACCTCAGATGTACCCTGCAGATTACTTCTTGGCAGGGTCTAGAGCAGTGTTCCCTCTAAGATGAGTTAGTGTGAGCTAGCTCACAGTTTTTTAGCCTCCAGCTCACACATTTTTGTCTTAGCTCAGGAAGGATGGCTCCAGAGCGAACTAATTTATGCAGCAGCCAAATCGCTCGCTCACAACTGTAATGTCAGTAGCTCACAAAGTAGAATTCTTGCTCACAAGACTCCACAGCTTAGAGGGAACACTGGTCTAGAGCTGTGTGTCACATCCAACAGCAATAGCCTACGGATCAGTTGATCCAGCATTGCTCCCTTCCTTGATGACAAGCATAAATACACTGAGGCAAAGCAGCCCCAGCTGTTCTGGAGGCTGTTTCTGGAGCTCTCCTGGTGAGGTCTTAATTAGTTCAGAATCCTGCAGAGAACTAGGCCTACTAGTCTGGTTCCACAGCTGGTGCATGGGCTGCTAACCTTGAACTATGTTTCCTGTCAGCTACCTCATCATGAGCCTGCTGCCTCTGCTGTTCCTCTTGGTCGGAGGCAAATACTGGTGAGCTCATAGACCAGGTAGGGTTGCCAACTCCAGGTCCAGAAATATCTGGAGATATGAGGATAGAGCCTGAGTGGGGAGGGACCTCGGTAGGATATAATGTCATGCAGTCCACCTGCCAAAGCAGCCATTTTCTCCAGGAGAAGTGGAATAAGGCTGCGGTCACATGCTCCAGTTGAAGCGGAGGGGAAGTGAGGCTATTTCCTCCAGAGGAATTTGACACACAGTTGCGAGATCACACCTCCCTTTGTAGCTGTGGGCACAGCCTGTCACTGTGTGATCAGATGAAACTGCGGGTGAGTTGTTTGGGGGTTTTTTGGCCATTTGTTTCCCATGCGCATAAACGGGGAATCACACGTCCATACTGAGGGCCTCCTATGGAGTATGCGATGATGCGCATACTGTGAAGAAGGGAGGAAAAGACGGCACTGAGACGGGATGGCATGATCAGATCATCCCGACAGTATGAGAGCATGCTTGCGCAATCAGACAGGGGAAAGTCTGTCCATAGCCTCTTGTAACCCATTAGAGCCAGACTTTCCCCAATGTCTTTAAACTCTGCTTCTGCGGTGGAGCAGCACGGGTTGCCTATGACTGTGGGCCATCCCCTTCTTCCTTTACCTTCAATCATCAGGGTCTTCTCCAGTGAGTGCTCCCTTGTTATTTGGTGGCCAAAGTATTTGAGCTTCAGCTTCAGTATCTGGCCTTCCAGGGAACAGTCAGGGTTGATTTCCTTTAGGATTGACTGATTTGATCTCCTTGCAGTCCAAGGGACTCTCAAGAGTCTTCTCCAGTACCATAATTTGAAAACATCTATTCTTTGGCACTCAGCCTTCCTTATGGTCCAATTCTCACAGCCATACATTACTACTGGGAAGACCATTGCTTTGACCATATGGAATTTGTTGGCAGGGTGATGTCTCTACTTTTTATCATGCTGTTTAGGTTCGCTATCGCTTTCCTCCCAAGGAGCAGACATCTTTTAATTTCATGGCTGCAGTCACTGCCTGCAGTGATCTTGGATCCCAGGAACGTGAAGTCTGTCACTGCTTCCATGACTTCCCCTTCTATTTGCCAAGGAGTGATGGGGCCGGATGACACGATCTTAGGTTTTTTTTTTTTTTATGTTACATTTCAGGCCAACTTTTGCACTCTCCTCTTTCACTGTTAGAAAGAGACTCTTTAGATCCTCTTCTCTTTCTGTCATTAAAGTGATATCATCTGCATATCTGAGGTTGTTGATGTTTTCCCCAGCAATAGAGGAGCTTCAACTGCAGACTTCTCAGGGGCAGTCTCTGGGACAAATGGGACAGAATATTCTACCAAGCCTGGGTTTACCGCTCTCCCCCATGCTATATTTACAGCTCCTCCGGCTCCTCCTTGAAGGCTTCTGAGTCAGAGTCCAGAGCTAGCTCGGGGGAGGGGGGTCATAACATTTCCTTGTTGATCAAAATGGAATTGATTAGAAACGGACTCAAAATTCCAAAGAAGAGGGAAAGAAACAGATAGTTGGATTTCAGGGTAAAGAGGAACCAATGCCTCTTAATAATGCTAGTAGGAACACATCCTGAGGAGTCAGTAGAAAAAGATAACCATGGTTAGTGATTGGGGAGGGTAAAAGGAGATGACTCTGCCCCTGGGACAAGTTATGTGAACTTCATAACATTATATCTTTGAATATACTGTTCTTCAAGCACATATCTCTTGCCCTCCTTATGCAGAGTCAATTATAGTTAATGTGGCAGAAAGAAAAATTACAGTTGTATTGAGCTAGATAAAATTTTAATTTTCAGACCAATATTAGGCAGGTTTATGGAATCTTAATAGCGCTCTAGTTTCTATCAAGATAGCTATATGTAATACTAATGCAGAGAATGTAGGCTGTATATTCAACAACCTTGACTATAAACCAATGGAGCCACCTTTGCTTATGATATCTAACTTGCTCTAAAAATCCATAAGGGCAGCTAAAATGACAGATGGAATGGAAAGGCTTATAGATGAGGAGGTATGATAGTTCAATTGATGACAAGTGGAAAGCATTTAAACTAGCTATAGATTATTATTATAAAATAAAACGGATAATCCTTTGGAGGTCATTAGGCAGCCCTGCACAGGAAGACATATCTTCACTCTTAGAATGATGTGAGTTCAATTTGAAGAGATAGTAGATCAGTGAGACAGTAGTTCCGACTAGTAATTTGAGCCTTGCTAAATCTGCTACAGTAGTATGTCATCTTCTATGAATATAGTTATCAAATTTCAAGCACACACGCTTGGTCCGAGGGTGCAGTCCAAACAGATTCTAATATGTAGGTGCAGCCCTTTCATAGACAATCAGGATCTCAGTATGTGCAAGGGATTTTTTGGTCTGGAAGTGTATTTTGTCAGAATCATCCTGCTTGAGCAAAATTACCATATCATAGAAGAGATAGCATGTGCCTAGTTTTCCATTTTCAGGGATGTCTCTGGTACAGTTGGAGATGGTGCTAGACCATGACAGACTTCCCTGCATTTTGAAATGACTGTAAAATGTAGGCATAGGCTGCAATCAGCTATACTACCTTTGCCGGTAAGCCTACAGTGTAGTTCTAAGCCGAGTTACTCTCTTTCCACGGCAGTGGGCCTGGGAGAGTCTAACTTTGCTTAGGGTGGCACTGCTAATCATGCTAAAGTACTGCTAGCAATGCTCCCTCTAAGCGGTGGAGTCTCGTGAGCAAAAAATCTACTTTGTGAGCTCCTGGCATTAAAGTTGTGAGCGAGTGATTTGGCTGCTGCATAGATTAGTTTGCTCTGGAGCCCTCCTCCCTGAGCTAAGACAAAAATGTGTGAGCTGGAGGCTATAAAACTGTGCGCCAGCTCATACTAACTCAGCTTAGAGAGAACACTGACTGCTAGCATCATCATAGTTGCCATATATCCATAGGACTAGCCTCTGAGTATTTGAAATAGAATAAATTAAAATTCTCTGAACATATGATGCACATACTCTATGAAAAAAATGCTGATTCAGGCATCCCTTTATAGTCCCTGGCACAAAGACAACAATAATGTAGTATATACACAAAGCTTTTTTTTTCCTTTAAAGAACACACCGATAAAATTTAACAAGTTGGAATATAATAGTTGTGGTACTCATGAGATACTGTTTAAGGAATACTTCGGCAATTTGTATTATTCCTGTCCTCTGTACTACCAATTTTATCTACTTAATTCTCAGTGCAGTTTAGCATGCACAATGCAATCCCTAAATTTAGGCCACTTTAAGATATCCTTTTGGAATGGATGCAAGCTAATAAACTGAAGCTTAATCCCAACAAGACAGAAGTAGTATTGGTGAGCAGAAAGTCTGTCCCAGCATTTAAGGTGTCACCCCTTCTGGATGGGGTTACATACTGGTGGATAAGCAGGTGGCAGCTACGGCAAGGAATGCCTTTTATGAGTTGTGGCCTTTCCTCGACCTCTGTGGTTAAACCTAGATAAGGTTATTGCAATGCGCTATACATAGGGCTGCTCTTGTGAAGTGTTTGTAAACTTCAGGTGGTACCAAACACTGCAGCCAGGATGTTGACCGGAGTGGGTTGCCAGGACAATATCACTCCAGTCTTGGCCCATCTACAATGGCTTCCAGTTTGTTTATGGGCATAATTCAAGGTGCTGGAGTGAACCTTCAAAGCCGTATATGGTTTGGGACCAACATACCTGAAGTACTACCTACTCTTTCTGAGATTAGTTCTGGATAAGGAGCCTCTTGGTTGTGGCACCAAAACTCTGGAACTCTCTCCCCAGGGAGTTTTGTCTGTCGCCCTTCTGTTGACATCTTCCACCAGTAGGTGAAGACATGTTTTGTTCGGCATTCCCTCATTGATCCCTGATCCCTGCCCAATGTTTTGCTATTTGTCTTTGTACTTTTTTACTTCTGGTTTAAATTTTTAATGATGTGTTGTTGTTCTTTTTGGTTGTTTTTAATGGGTTTCAAATGTGATTTTTATAATGTATGTTTTAATTGGCCTAGGAGGTCCTTATGAGGGCAGAAAGGTGAGATATAAATTTTGTAAAATAAATAACTTGAAATTGAAATAAATTCCTTGTGAGAGTTTTCAGTGGGCCATAGCTCATTACATGTTGGTGTTGCATACATAAGGTTCTAAATTCAATCCCTAGCATCTTCAATTAAAGGATCTGAGACAAATGAAGTTAGTAGACTTTTTTCCCTGACAACCCAAAGAACTGCTGCCAACCAGATTTTACAATATGACTTAGATGGATCAATGGTATAAGGCAGTTTTTTATATTACATGTTCGTACTTGTACATAGAGCAGGTTCTTTGTGTACAGTGGCTTTATATGTATTGGCTGATTTACTGCACACCAAAGACCTCCATTTGAGGGAGGGGGGAAATGAGTTTGTAGTAGTATGGAGAGAATTGCTGCATGAGAGAGACTTGATACATGGAGAAAGCCACCACTGGGAACAATTTAAACTCACCTCTATGTTGCAGGCATATTGTTAGCACTCCACTGGTCCCATGACAGACTCCTGAAGTGCGTACCAAGTTAAATATGGCTGAAATGTTGAATTCTGTAATGAATTTAGTCCTGAAAAAATCCCTAGTGCTTTAAACTATAACGAAATGAGTCAGCCCTGATTCTGAATGATTCTTTCAGTATGTGAATGCAGACACATACTGTCCAGAAGCTACAGCTGTTACAGAATGCTGAAGCCTGAACACTGACTGCAGTGGGTCACAGGGACCATATCACTCCAGTCTTGTTCCATCTGCATAGGCTCTCATTTTGCTTCTGGGCCCAATTAAAGATTCTGGTATGTTTCTTTAAAGCCCTATATGGCTCGGGGACAGCATACCTGAAGGACTGCCTACTCCAATATGAACCTACCTGACCACTCGAGTCATCTTCCGAGGACCCTCTTCAGGTGCAACTGCCATCTGAGGCAAGAGGGGTGGCCGCCTGAGAAAAGGCCTTTTGGGTCATAGTGCTGAAACTTTGGAATTCCCTTCTGCAGGAGATTCATCTGTCTCCCTCCTTCTGCACTCTGCAGTATGGCTGCCAAATCTGGGTTGGGAAATACCTAGAGATTTTGGTGGTGGAGCCTGAGGAAGGTGAGGTTGGGAAGAGAGGGACTTCAACGGAGGGACTTCAATGGAGTATAATGCCATAGAGTCCACCTTCCAAAGCAGCCATTTTCTCTAGGTGAGCTGATCTCTGTCGCCTGGAGATCAGTTGTAATCCCAAGAGATATTCAGCTATGACCTGGAGGTTGGCAACCCTACTTTGCAGCAAGGCCCAGTCAGCTTTCCTCTGTAGTAGAGCCCTCAGGCCTGAGCTCAGAAGGCTTGGGGCTGTTGGGATTTCAATAACAATGGATCCCATATTACAGATAGGGTTGCCAGTGCCAACTCAGGTGGTGGTCAGAGTTCTCCCAGAATTACAGCTGATTTCCAGATGACAGAGATCAGTTCCTCTGGAGAAAATGGCTGCTTTGGCAGGCGGGCTGCATGGCATTACACCCTGTTGAGGTCCCTTGCCTCCCAAAACTCTGCCTACCCCAGGCTGCACCCAAAAAAAAATCTCCAGGAATTTCCCAGCCTAGAGCTGGCAACCCTAATGTGGAGAGGTAATTAGAGGGTTAATCCCATTGATAGATTATCCAGTACAAAGAGGAGGGTGATGTGGTCTAGTAACTAATTCGGGCCTAGAAGTTTCTTCATCTAGTTTTCTTATTCACTCCTTTTATGCTTTATTTGTTCTCTGTGTCTGAAAGTTGAGAAGAGTTCTAGGTAGAACCTTCAGCCTTAGGGATGCCAGCTCTGCCTTGGGCAATTCCTGGAAATTTGAGGGTGGGGGTGAAGGTAAAATTGCCAGTAGAGTGGCCATCCCCCAGGTCCCAGTGTGGGTTCCCCCAGTTTTGGGGGCTGGAGTAATTTTTCAATTTGCAAAACTGCAAAATTTGTTGGGCTAGAAGCTGGAGACTTGAACAGATGTTTAGAGCCAAGGCTTGGAGCTGGAAATATGAGGCTTACACATAGCAGACTAGTTGATCCAGCAAGGCTGTCTTCCCAGGCCTCAGCCTTAATAGGCTCAGGCTGAGAGGTAGTTGACCACAACTAGGGTTCCTGAGGTACTAGAGATCCTGAGGTTTCACTATGCTCTGGCTAAGATATTGCAAGGAACTATTGCCAGAGTTCTGTTTTAGCTCAACAGTCAGATTACATGCAGCCATTCTGGCTCTTTACCTTCTCTGTGACACCTCAGCCCAGCCCATCTGCAACCACTGTTCCAGCAGAGTGGGAGAGGATTCTGGGGGACTACAGGCCTAGTTTAAGTCCCGCATGATGATGGGAGGCTTTGTGGCTGCCTGAAGGACCAGTGGCAAAATTTCTCTTGCAGGTTCTGGCAAGGTGGCCTTTGGTGCTGGTGGTTCATTTTTGGTGGAGGCCTCTGCAGTGCTGGGACCTTCCTAGTACCTTTGGCTCTCCTCAGCCACCAACCCTTGGCTCCTTGAACTCTTCCCCAGAGTTGAAGTCACTGAGTTGGTTGGAGGGGGTCGTGACACCCTCTGTCATTGTCTTCTACCACTGGGTGAAAACTTGGGGGGGGGGAGGTTGGTGTTCCCTCACTAAATCTCATTATTTTTACATCTACTTCATTTGTATCCCACCTTTCTCTCAGGTGGAGTCCCAAAGCAGCTTATATTGTTCCATTTTATCATCACAACAAACCTGTGAGGATACGTTAGGCTGAGCGGGTATTGACTGGTCCAAAGTCAACCAGCAAGCTTCCAAGGCAGGATAAGAACTTAAATCTGGGTCTCCCAGATCCTAGTCCAATGCTCTAAACACTGCACCATGTTAGCCCTCATCCCTGTTTGTGTGGGTTTTTTGCATTTATGCCTTTTATATGTTCATATTATATTTTGTATTAATTTTTAATACAGATTTTTGTTATTTTACGTGCTTTTTAATGTCTAAAGTGTTTAATGCTTGCTGCCTTGTGGACCCTGGATTGTGTGGGAAAGCACCATAGAAATGTTTTAATAAATACCTTAAATAAATAATTATTTCTGACATTCCTTCCTCCAGACTTGAAGAAGAGAGATTAAATTATTCACTGGGTTTCCCAATAGTCAGCACTGTGTCTAACAGTACAAGCTCTCAATTTAGAGATATGATTGAAAATTATTTACGGTTTCCAGTCACTGAATAGGCAGATACTATGTTGAATAGGGCTCCTCTCATCATTAAATGCAAACGCTCTTGAGAATCATCATTTTTTTTAAATCGAAGCTCCATTCGCTAATTTAGACATTCTCATTCTGAACAAGCAATTCTGCCTTTCCATGTTTGGCTTTTGTCTTCACAGCAAATCCTTCTCTTCTGATGATGTTACATTCTTCTGTCACTGGTTTTCTCATACAGTTCACAACGTTTTTGCCAAGAAAGACAAGAACCATGTGTTTTCATGTAGAAGGGTTCCCATCAATGCTCCCTCTAAGCTGTGAAGTTTTGTGAGCAAAAACTCTACTTTGTGAGCTGCTGGCATTAAAGTTGTGAGCAGGCAATTTGGCTACTGCATAAATTAGCTTGCTCTGGAGCCATCCTTCCCAAGCTGAGACAAAAATGCGTAAGCCGGAGTCTAAGAAACTGTGAGCCAGCTCACACTAACTCAGCTTAGAGGGAACACTGGTTCCCATGATCCTATTTTTTTCAAGTCCTAAGAAGTTATATCAGTGTTACAGCATTTACCACAGTATTGTCAAAGCACTGTCATCTTATTAAAGATAAATTAAAATAAAGAATGTTGGCTGTATAAGAATAGCAGGCAAGTCAAGTTAGATTCAGGTGGGTAGCCATGTTGGTCTGAAGCAGCAGAACAAAGTTGGAGTCCAGTGGCACCTTTAAGACCAACATAGAATAGAATAATAGAATCATAGAGTTGGAAGGGACCTCCGGGGTCATCTAGTCCAACCCCCTGCACAATGCAGGAAATTCACAAATACCTCCCCCTCCATGTCCACAGTGACCCCCACTGCTCCATGCCCAGAAGAACATAATTTTATTCAAGGTATAAGCTTTTGCGTGCAAGCACACTTTTAACTTGCTGTAAAAATCTAACCAGTATATTGTTAACAATACATTTTTCTCGAGGACTCTAGTTTTCTTTATAATGCTGGATACTGGTTCATCCAAAAATCATAAAGGCACTTGATAACTGACAATCTCTTTAATTTTTCAACAATTTTTGTTCACTACATCACTAATAATTCCTCCATCAGTCAAATGGTAACATAAAACAGATCCAATGCCTATCTAAAAGAATCAGTGGGAGGTTGTGATTTCATTTCAACATGAAGAAATCTAGATATCCAGGCAGATCAGGTAATAGTTTGGGAAGTTCATGTAATTAGATAAAACTTGGGGGTGGGGGAATGCTAGCATTGATCTTGAAGCAGGCAGCCAATTCCTCAGCACTTTGGAATTTCTACAAACGTATTTCAGAAAGCAATTTCTTACTCTTTCAAGGCTCTGACATCTACAGCAGGCTTCCTGAGTTTCACATCAAAAGGAAGCCTAGGGATTTGAGGCTAGGGTGTAAAAGAACACAGCTGAGTTGGAACATAATAATCAAGTGAAAAGAAATGTACCCCTCTCCCCAATAAAAAGTCAGTTCATTAACATGTAATTCCAGATCAAGATGCATTGATCTTCCCATCCAAGGTGCAAGATATTTTTAGTTCCTTTCTGTTATGTCAAATAACAAGAGAGTTGGATTTGCCTTTTGTTCTGTGATCATAGTAGAAGGTACTTTTCTCTTCTTTCTCTCTGCAAAAGAATTTCAATGAGAGTGAAGCAAATGCTGCTAAGTCTCAAAGTAACATTTACTTACCTACTTTGTTTTGAATGGAGGACAGAACTCTGGCAAATGTATTAACTGTGGGACCATGTCACAATTACGTTTCTTCTTAATTTTAGGTATGAAAGTATACACATTGGCTCCACCTTCAGTTATGGTTGCCAACCCCCAGGTGGTACCTGGAGATCTCCCATTATTACAGTTGATCTTCAGACAACCAAGATCAGTTCCCCTGGAGAAAATGGCTGCTTTGGAGGGTGGATCCTATGGAATTATACCCTGCTGAGGTTCCCCCTTCCCAAGCCCCGCCGTCCCCAGGGTCCACCCTCAAAATCTCCAGGTATTTCCTAAACCAGAGCTGGCAATCCTAAGTGTTAAGTCCGCACTTAACAAAGTAGTCAGAGAGTGATTTCAGAAAACTCAGGTTTATTCAGCTCTTCAATCGACTTCTTCTGACACGGTACAACTCTTGATAGCCCGAACATTTGTCATCTGACAACTCACATTTCATTGCAGCTAGTTCGGTATTTAAACACTTCGGGCTAATGTAGCCACACCTACTGTACATTAAACCAACCTATCAGGTTGTGTGCATGAACGACCAATCATAAGCGGTCCCGCTTACATACATTCAAATCTGATTGGCCACAATACTTTTCGGCGCGAATCCCTGCCGAAGCTTGAAGCTTTGCATGGCTTCTCTATGGGAGGATTCACATACCTCCTAATGCATTCAGGGCAGCATCTGAATACATTACAAATCCCTCCCCCCTAAGCAAAAACAACTACGAACAATCATAATCACTTAGGTAGGAAGGTGCTCTTCTCGTTCTCTGAGACCTCCTAGGTGGACTAGGCTCAGGGCACATCTCCGTCAGTGGCACTTCGTTCGACTCTGGGACCGCAGAGTCAGGGACACTTCCATCCGTTACGTTCGGTTCGAGAGGAGGGGTCTGCCCAGCCTCTGGAACAGTGCTGATGCCCTCAGGCCCGTCAGCACTCGCCTCCAGGGGAGGTCTCGGAAGGTCCTCGGGGTCTATTGACTCAGTTGGCAACGCGTTGGGTGCCCAACGAGACGGTGTCCGATTTTGTAGCGGCTCTACGTAAAGCGGCCAGACCTTGTCACTTCGCCGACGTAGAGGAGGCCCTGCGAGACAGGCTGGTGTGTGGCATGCGGGACGAGCGTCTGCAGCAGCGCCTGTTCGCAAAGGCGAAATTGACCTGGGCCGACGCCTACAATGAAGCCATCGCAGCGGAGACAGCGGACAAATCGACCCGTGAGGTGCGTCAGCGTCTGGCTGCAACAGAGCTACGCGTTCACCACCAGGGGTCCGAAGGAGAGCGTGAGGGCGCGGCTGAAGACGTCTGCGCTGTGAAAGGGCCTGCGAACCAGCGGACCCAAGTGAGGACTTCGCCCACTCCTCCTTGCACCGGCTGTGGCGGCAAGCACTCCAGAGAAAGCTGCTGGACCAAGGACGTCGACTGCAGAGCATGCGGAAGGCGGGGCCACATCGCTCGTGCTTGCAGAGCGCCAAAAGTTTCAACGCCCTCAAACAAGCCCAGGAAGCAACGTTCCCGAGCCGCACAACATGAAACCAGCTGCCAGGTCGTACGATCAAGCGCACCTTCGGTCCAACGAATCGGAGGCACCGGCAAGATCAACGTGACGGTCCATCTAGACGGCGTTCCGTGTGGCATGGAGGTCGACTCGGGATCGTCGGTGACCGTAATTTCGTCCAAGTCATGGCAGCAGTTGTTCCCCACCAGGAGTCGTCGCCGGCTGAAGCCAGCAGACACACACGTGTCCGACTTCCAGGGCAAGCGTATACCTCTGGCAGGGAGGGATACGTTTGAAGTTGAGTTTAAGGGGAAGCGGGCGACCCTTTCATTGTTGGTGGCTGAGGGGGACAGAGTGAATTTGCTGGGGCTTGACTGGTTTGAACCGTTGGGAATTGCTATTTCTGGCATTAATAGTGTAACGAAGAATAAATGGGCTGTACTGTATAAGGAATTTACTGATGTGTTTGGGGGTGGCCTGGGAAAATATACGGGACCCCCAGTAGCGTTTGAACTTGATCCTGCCGTGAGGCCGGTTCGCCTCAAGTATAGGAAGGTTCCCATTCCTCTTAAGCCCAGAATCGAAGCAGAGCTGGACAAGCTCATCGAGCAGGGCGTGTTAGAGCCAGTTCCCTTCAGTCGGTGGGAGACCCCCATTGTGACCCCTGTTAAGCCGGACGGGTCAGTACGCATCTGTGCTGACTACAAATGCACCATAAATCGGGCATTGCAGCAGCACTCGTACCCAGTACCGGTAATTAGCCATGTCTTGGCATCGTTGGGGGGGGGAAAGGTCTTTGCGAAGTTCGACTTGGCCCAGGCTTACCAGCAGCTCCCCGTGACCAAGGAAGCTGCTGAAGCACAGACCATTGTGACACACAGGGGGGCGTTCAAAGTAAACAGGCTCCAATTTGGACGCCCCCCTGTGTGTCACAATGGTCTGTGCTTCAGCAGCTTCCTTGGTCACGGGAAGCTGCTGGTCAGCCTGGGCCAAGTCGAACTTCGCAAAGACTTTCCCCCCCCCCCACGATGCCAAGACATGGCTAATTACCGGTACTGGGTACGAGTGCTGTTGCAATGCCCGCTTTATGGTGCATTTGTAGTCAGCACAGATGCGTACTGACCCGTCCGGCTTAACAGGGGTTACAATGGGGGTCTCCCACCGACTGAAGGGAACTGGCTCTAACACGCCCTGCTCGATGAGCTTGTCCAGCTCTGCTTCGATTCTGGGCTTAAGAGGAATGGGAACCTTCCTATACTTGAGGCGAACCGGCCTCACGGCAGGATCAAGTTCAAACGCTACTGGGGGTCCCGTATATTTTCCCAGGCCACCCCCAAACACATCAGTAAATTCCTTATACAGTACAGCCCATTTATTCTTCGTTACACTATTAATGCCAGAAATAGCAATTCCCAACGGTTCAAACCAGTCAAGCCCCAGCAAATTCACTCTGTTCCCCTCAGCCACCAACAATGAAAGGGTCGCCCGCTTCCCCTTAAACTCAACTTCAAACGTATCCCTCCCTGCCAGAGGTATACGCTTGCCCTGGAAGTCGGACACTTGTGTGTCTGCTGGCTTCAGCCGGCGACGACTCCTGGTGGGGAACAACTGCTGCCATGACTTGGACGAAATTACGGTCACCGACGATCCCGAGTCGACCTCCATGCCGCACGGAACGCCGTCTAGATGGACCGTCACGTTGATCTTGCCGGTGCCTCCGATTCGTTGGACCGAAGGTGCGCTTGATCGTACGACCTGGCAGCTGGTTTCATGTTGTGCGGCTCGGGAACGTTGCTTCCTGGGCTTGTTTGAGGGCGTTGAAACTTTTGGCGCTCTGCAAGCACGAGCGATGTGGCCCCGCCTTCCGCATGCTCTGCAGTCGACGTCCTTGGTCCAGCAGCTTTCTCTGGAGTGCTTGCCGCCACAGCCGGTGCAAGGAGGAGTGGGCGAAGTCCTCACTTGGGTCCGCTGGTTCGTAGGCCCTTTCACAGCGCAGACGTCTTCAGCCGCGCCCTCACGCTCTCCTTCGGACCCCTGGTGGTGAACGCGTAGCTCTGTTGCAGCCAGACGCTGACGCACCTCACGGGTCGATTTGTCCGCTGTCTCCGCTGCGATGGCTTCATTGTAGGCGTCGGCCCAGGTCAATTTCGCCTTTGCGAACAGGCGCTGCTGCAGTCGCTCGTCCCGCATGCCACACACCAGCCGGTCTCGCAGGGCCTCCTCTACGTCGGCGAAGTTACAAGGTCTGGCCGCTTTACGTAGAGCCGCTACAAAATCGGACACGGTCTCGTTGGGGGCCTGGTTCCTCTTGAAGAACGCGTGCCGGCTTGCGATCTCCGACGGTTGCGGGGAGAAGTGTGCCTTCAACTTCTCAGTCAGCTCTTTGAACGGCACTGTTCCGATGTCCACTGGTGCTACCAGGGATCTGGCGACATCGAACACGCTCTTGCCACAAGAGCTCAGGAGGGTGGCTCGCTTCTTCTCCTCCGTGGTGATGTCGTTCGCTTCGAGGTGGAACCCGAACCTCAGCAGGTAGGCGTCCCAGTCCTCGGTCGCTGGTTCGAATGCCTTGAACTTCGGGCTATTGGCCATAGCTGCGATCGCTGCCACCGGTGCTGGTGGTGCCTGTCGCTGCTCTGCCACGGCGAGCTGCTGCTCTTGGTTGTCCGTCGTTGGTTCGGGACCAGCGGGGCTGCCTACCCGCTCCTGGATCCCATCCTCATCGCCAATTGTTAAGTCCGCACTTAACAAAGTAGTCAGAGAGTGATTTCAGAAAACTCAGGTTTATTCAGCTCTTCAATCGACTTCTTCTGACACGGTACAACTCTTGATAGCCCGAACATTTGTCATCTGACAACTCACATTTCATTGCAGCTAGTTCGGTATTTAAACACTTCGGGCTAATGTAGCCACACCTACTGTACATTAAACCAACCTATCAGGTTGTGTGCATGAACGACCAATCATAAGCGGTCCCGCTTACAAACATTCAAATCTGATTGGCCACAATACTTTTCGGCGCGAATCCCTGCCGAAGCTGAAGCTTTGCATGGCTTCTCTATGGGAGGATTTACATACCTCCTAATGCATTCAGGGCAGCATCTGAATACATTACACTAAGAATCCTTCAGTTGCTGTAATCAGTGGACTTGTTAATGCATGTAACCCTTCCTTCATTTAAGATCACACAGAGAAACTTCAGTGTGTACAAAGCTATATAACTGAGAAAAATCTTTAGCCATGTCTTCAGAAAGTGACTCGGGATCTCTTCATGTACTTCCTGGTTCCCCACAACCCTGTTTACACAGGGAAATTCACACAAGGGGAAAAAGTGGATATTTTACATGTGACCCAGTTCAGAGAATGTCAACAAATTAGCATCAAAGCAGATTGTACCTGGGAGATCCATGATCAGATGCTGCTGGCATTTTAGGGCTTAATTTACACTATGACCACATGGGGAACAGAAGGTACTTTCACTCTTGCCCTTGTGAGGTTCTACAAATCAAAATTACCACCATCCCAAACTGTTAGTGGACCAAAAGGGGAAAATGACAGCAGAAGGTAAGCTATCCCCCCCTTAATGGACTAATAACCGCTTGTGATGGGGATCAGTTTAGTCATGAACTGGACCTTTTTGCCCCATGTAGCTCCAATTCAAAGAGGATTCACCCACACACAGACATACAACATGAGTTCTTTGAGCATTTTTACAATTCTGGGATCATATGACCACATATCTCCCAGTGTCTTGTTTATGTTGAACCTTAAAATCTAGCTGCAGTTATCATTCATGTGGGTGAGGCATAGGATAGGACTATGCCATTGATCCGTCTTGATTACCTGGGTCCCCAGGAAGTGAATGACATTGCACTCACAATAATTGTGTCTACTTTGGAAAGCTCGTGCAGTGTAGTAATTAGGGTGTTGAGACAAGGATCTATGAAACCCAGTTTGAGAAGCACACTGGATGACCTTGGACCAGTCACTCTGTTTCAGCTTAACCTGAGCCAGTTTGGTGTAGTGGTTAAGTGTGTGGACTCTAATCTGGGGGAATCAGGTTTGATTCCCCACTCCTCCACTTGCAGCTGCTGGGGAGACCATAGTTCTGTCAGAGCTGTTCTGTCAAGGACAGTTCTGGAAAGAGCTCTCTTAGCCCCACCTACCTCACAGTGTGTCTGTTGTGGGAAGGGAAAGGGAAAGGAGACTGTAAGCCGCTCTGAGACTCCGAGTGAAGGGCGGGGTATAAATCCAATCTCTTCTTCTTCTTCCTCTATCTCACAGGGCTGCTGTGAGGAAACAATGAGGCAAAACCAAATATGTTGCCTAGACCTATATGGAGGAAGGACAGGAAAAATGTAATAGATACTTTTTATATATAGAAAGTCCAACATGCTTAAAAATGTAGATACTAGACATGTTGTACAAGCTCATTACCATGATTGGTCTATTTATATATTTTCAGAAATAACACAGACATCTTTAATGACTCATGAGTCTTCAAGGTCTACATTTCAACTTTGCACTGATCTCAGAGAAATGGTGCTTGGGCCTGGTGAAAGCTATACATTCAATAGTAAGGCGATTCAGTTTCTGTTTTCAGAATTGTGCCAATTTGGGTCAGTTTGTACAGGAGCTAATGAAACCCTGCTCTTTCAGTCATGGTCATTAATATAATTCTAACTAGAGGAAAATGTACCTCTTACCATCCTCCCCAAATAAGTCTCCACTTCAGAGCACCAGCTTTAACATAAAACACAACAATACAGGGGGGTGGGGGAAACTGTAATTTCTCTACAATTTTGGACTGTATTCATTGAGAACTCACTGAATGCCCCCTTAATAGATTCCTCATATTTCTTCTCCAGCATCTCCAAATTCTCCAGCAAAGTAAGCAACACCCCATAAATAGCACATCAGTTCCTTTTGTTTGGCACACAGGGCTGGTTCGTTGCATAAGCAACCAAGGCAATCTCCTGAGACGCTTGGAGCTGCACTGAGTCCAGCAACAGGGGCAACGGGCATGGCTTGTGCAGCTGCCACCTAGGTCTGAAGCAAGCTCCTGAGGCACTGGCAGAAATGACAACTTTTGTTTCCACTCCTGCCTTCCTCTTTGTTGATCCACCAGCTTTTTCACAGGTAGATGATGAGGATTGTTTTGGCACTTGGGGCTAAAGAAATTTCCTATCGTCATCTATGGTACTTCGTTTCTCGCAACTGAACTTTTGAGTAAGAGTACAAGCTGACAGTATTGTCGATTTAGAGGACAAAAGAAAGGAAATCAAATCTGTTTGATTTATGCCATCTTGAAGAATAATGCATTTTCATTACATTTCGGCTCTGTGAAAGTATAAAAAAACCTCTTTAGCAGTGTAAATAATACCCCAAAAGTCAACCCTAGTGAAATAATTTTATTCCATGTTAGAAGGCTGTTTAAGAAATTTAATGGCAAATTGGCTGCCCATCTTGTATGTTGAAAATTGCCCTTACTTTGTCAAACACAATCATATATCACAAGACCTGGTGTGTAATTTAGGCTTAGAATTCAATATTTATGGTCCTCACAGATGCCATGCTATTAGCAAGGCATCTGGAGCTACAAATTCCTGCCTGAATTCACCCTCTGTACCCTGCAGATTGATAAACTACTATTGATGCAAATCATGCCAATATCTTGGACAAAATCGGTCAAGACTTATCTAATGACTCACACCATATCTCATATCAAAAGAGTTGATAGCAGAAGAAGCTTAATGCTGTTATGGTTCCAGAACAGCAAGCCTACCGACATACAGCTAAAAAAAGACCATACACAGAAAGTCTCAGGCTCAGTCTGCTACATCTTAGGATCTTAGAACATAAGAAGAGCCCTGCTGGATCAGACCAATGGTCCATCTAGTCCAATATCCTGTCTCACACAGTGGCCAACAGGTTCTTTTGGAAGGCCAACAACAGGACATAGAGGCCAAGACCTTCCCCTGATGTTGCCTACTGGCTCTGAGATGCAGAGGATTAGTGCATCTGAATGCAGAGGTTCCCCTCAGTCACCAAGTCTGATAGACCTATTCTTCAGGAATCCATCTAATCCCCTTATTAAATTGTTTATTCCTGTGGCTATCACTGTATCCTCTGGCAGATAATTCAACATTTTAATCACTCTCTGTGTAAAGAAGTATTTCCTTATATCAATCCTGAATCTACTGCCTATCAGCTTCACAAGATGCCTTCAAGTTCTAGTATTTTGGGAGAGGGAGAAAAATTTCACTTTGTCAACTCTCTCCACCCCATGCATAATATTATAAATCTCCATCATGTCCCCTTATAGTAATCTCTTTTCTAAACTGAAGTCCCAGACTCTTCAGCTTTTCCTCATAGGGAAAGTGACCCAACCCTCCAATCATCTTGGTTGCCCTTCTCTGTACTTTTTCCAGCTCTGCAATGTCCTTTTTCCGATATGGTGACCAGAACTGTACACAGTATTCCAGATGACCACACAGACCTATACAGGGGCATTATAATATTGACCATTTTATTTTCGTATCATTTCCTAATAATCCCTAACATAGACTTTACCTTTCTCATCACTGCAGCACGCTGGGTTGGCACTTTCATTGAAATATCCACTATGACCCCAAGTTCTTCTTCCATCTCAGTCTCAGCAATTTCAGCAAGTCTTGGGAAAGGCCACTTCCTGAGCTGCTGCTAGTCAGTGTAGGTGATACTGGGCATAAGGCAATTTCATATAATCATCCAACAGGAAAACTCAATACAATTATAACAATTCAGTCCAAGCATCAGAACTGAAAGCAGCCTGCAATATTCCTCCTATGTTTGAAGCTGCAAATTACAGTGAATCCTTACAGCAAATCTTGTAGTGCAGTCCCAAGCAGAATTACTTCAATGGATTTAGGAGGGTGTAACTCTGTTTAGGGTCTTCCTCATGGCAGTGATTCCCTGTAGCTTGCTTGTTTCCACTGCAGATGCCAATTCAGCTCAGTGGCAATGGGGCTTCCTGATGGTGGACTTCCCTGCATTTCTCTGCCCTGTTCCTCCGCAACTACGATTTCCCCTTCTGCCACCAAAGGCCCTTTTTTAAAAATGTTGGCAATAGCTAGATCACATATAGCATTGTAACATTATAACAATTGCTTAGGTTATCTGAATTTCTTGCTTTCATTGTTGCAGATCTAGAAGGGGGGAATTATCTAGGCAATGAAAAGAGCTAGAGACTTACTTTTTTAAAAAAAGTAAAAGCTGGAGACTTACTTAAAAAAAGTAAAAGCTGGAAACTCAGAAGACCTAACCAGTGTTCCCTCTAAGCTGAGTCAGTGTGAGCCAGCTCATAGTTTTTCAGCCTCCGGCTCACACGTTTTTGTCTTGGCTCAGGAAGGATGGCTCCGGAGCAAACTAATTGATGTGGTAGCCAAATCGCTTGCTCACACAACTTTCATGCCAGTAGCTCACAAAATAGAATATTTGCTCACAGGACCCCACAGCTTAGAGGGAGCATTGCTCCTGACCAGTGTTCCCTCTAAGTTGAGTTAGTGTGAGCTAGCTCACAGTTCTTTAGACTCCAGCTCACACATTTTTGTCTAAGCTCAGGAAGGATGGCTCCAGAGCAAACTAATTTATGCAGTTGCCAGATCACTTGCTCACAACTTTAATGCCAGTAGCTCACAAAGTAGAATTTTTGCTCACAAGACTCCATGGCTTAGAGGGAACATTGGACCTAACAGATGTTTACAACATTACAACACTATAGTTATATAGCTATTGCCAATTTTTTTTAAAGTCCCAGTATATGTATAGGGGGTGGCTGTGGAGGAATACAGTAGAGCAAATTGTGCCAAAGTGGGTGGCACCGTTTGAAGCACATCATACCTTCCACAAAGAAGGCAAACATGATTTGGCTGAACAGTGGCAGGAGACATAGGATCAAAGATAGTCTGAGAAAGCACAGAAAGAAAGTGGATAGACAACAACATTGTGTGGTAGGCTGGAAATAAGATGCTGCAGTTGGGAGCCCAAACTGGAACAAAAAATCTTTGTGGAAGTCACCTAAGTCATAGGATCAGAGAATGGAAAGGAATCTCATATTTCATTAGTCTGATTATATATCTCAAACGATTAGGCTATGCATTCTCTTCTTCACTAATTTTTCACATTTGCCTCCAACTTTTTTCCTCCAAGGAGCTCAGGGTGACTAACATTTTATCCTCACAACCACCCAGTTTAAAACAATATTGTGAATTGAATTAGGCTGAAGCCATCAGGGCAAGGATTTGAATTGCAACCCAAGTAATTAACAGTGCCATCCAAAGCTTAGCTACACTCTTCTAAGCTACAGTGGATTTATATGGGTGTTAACTCTGCTTAGCATGGCAGTGTGAATAACTCCAGACTGAACCATGTAGTACTTTGTGCCAAATGAATTATCTGTTTGGTAGTACTTGGGAGGGGCCATGGCTCAATGGTAGAACATCTGCTTGACATGCAGAAAGTCCCAGGTTTAATCCCTGGTGTCTCCAGTTAAAATGGTTAGGTAATCATTGATGTGAAATAGCTCCGCCTGGAACCCTGATGAGCCACTGCCAGTCTGAGTAGGAAGAAGAGTTGTTTTTTATATTCCGCTTTCCTCTCAAAGTGTCTCAAAGAAGCTTACATACTCCTCCCATTCCTCTCCCCACAATAGGCACCTTGTGAGGTAATGGGGCGGCTGAGAGAGTTCTGGGAGAACTGTGACTGACCTGAGTTACCCAGTATGCTTCATGTGGAGGACTGGGGAATCAAACCCACTTCTCCAGATTAGAGTCCAGTGCTCTTAAACAGTACACGGTGCTGGTGCTCTACAATGCTAATCTTGATGAACCAAGAATCTAATTTAGTATAAGACAACTTTATATACCAGATGCTTTACAACTGTTGAAACTAGTCAGGTACAAACCTGATAACTGCCTTGGAAACGAGGCACTATAAGCTAAGTGTAGTAAATAAATGCCTCTTTTTTACAACATACCAGGTGAATACTTAACCATTTCAAACTGCCATTTGCAGACAGCTGTGGCAGACAGCTGTAAATTAAGAGTAACCTTTTTTCCTTAACTCAGGCATATGAGACAACTTTAAAGCACTTATTAATACAGACTGTTCAACGGCATGGGCCTGAGGACCGGCTCCTGCCGAACTCCTTTGGATGATTTCCCCCATCAACCTCTTTATTGCTATTCTCTGACTGCTCTTCTTCAATCACAAAAAGAAGAAAATAGTCAAATCAACACTCAAGATGCTTTTAGCTCTGAAAGGTTCATAGATTCCAGGATGTCATCAAAAGTGACGCATTTTGAACCTCAGCAAAGCTTCATGAAGACGGAAAGGAAGGAGATCAATGTGCTCACAGAGAATAGAATGATAACTGGGTGGTGGGTTAGCTGTGCTATTGGCAGAAGTACAGCTTTTTATGAGACACTTACATTTGCTTCCATAGCCTAATAGCAGGCCTGTAGACTCTGGGATATTTAGAGTGTCTGAAAGGGTCTTGAGACAGCTTGGCTCCTTTCTAATGCCACCACAGCAGCTGCCCTACTATTTCCTCTGTTAGTAAAAGAGAACAAATGGCAAACCAGTTTTTCTCTCTCCCCTAATTCAATGCATACTATCACATTCAACTAAATCAGCAATATAGCTGGTTATTAGCCATCCTTGTAGCACAGTTTTATTTTTTAAAGGTAATCATGCTGCGGAGTTTGCTTTATGAAAAGCATAAATATTAAGTGATAAGTGTTTTCACAAAATTTGCATTGTGTTTTGTGGTACTAAGAAGGAAAGGCAAATTGTCACTAGTTGCTAAGTAACCAACAGGAACTCATTTCTTTTCAAAGAAAAGCAATTAGGCCTTTTAACCTATTTTAATAGAAGGGGAAAAAATCTATATAATTCAAACTCCCTTGCAGTCTTTCAGTCTCCATAGATGTCCCGAACAAAGCAAGTATTTCCAGGTTGTCTCTTTTGTGGTCTAAGGACTAGCCACTTTCATTTATCCTCAGGTCTTTATTTAAAAGAGGTGCCATTTCATAACACGGCAAAACACTGAGCAAGAAGAGACACAACCTAAAGGTTCAATATGACACAGAAAGAAAGTTGATCTAATAATGAACAACATTAACTCAATTTAAAACAGAAGCCATACACAATTGCTAGGAAAAAATAATTAACAGTCTAACCAATGGGGCAAGAATTACATTTTTTTATAAGCAAGTCTAGATATTCGTTGAAGAGATATTATTCAAATGAATCCCAAACACAATGCTTAGAAGCTCTTAGTGATCCTAAGAGTTTTACTCAGAGTACTGTGTTACTTATTGCATTAGCAAGTCAAACAGCTCAAAGATAGTAAGTGGGGAACATGCCTCCCCAAGTTGTCTCAGAACCAGTCTCAAACTGAGCTGTTAGCCAATAAATCAGGATATTCCAAACACAACTCATACAATTTACATGCTGCTTCTGCAGAAGCATCTGGTAGTAGCATGTAAGAGGACCATCATACAGATGGCCAGACAGGAGGGAATACTCTGCTTGCTTCCACCATCACCTTCTCCTCTGCTTTCCGGGCCCTTGGACTCACTACCACTCACTTTTAAGAGCACAAGAAGAGGATGGACCACTGTTCTGATCTGCTGGATCAGAACACTGGTCCATCTAGTCCAGCATCCCATCTCACACAGTGGCCAGTCAGTTCCTCTGGAAAATCAACAATAGGGCACAGAGGACTTTTGGAAAAGTAGTTCCCAGGATAGATGTTATGCAACCCAATCACCTAGAGAATGAAGAAGGTGAAGAGTGATCCTGTTGGCTACCTGACTGCCTGACCTACTCCCCACTGCCACAGCATGCTTCCATAGTAGTTGTTGTTGTTCAGTCGCACAGTCGAGTCCGACTCTTCGCGACCCCATGGACAATCTCCCGCCAGGCTCTCCTGTCTTCCGCCGTCCTCCGAAGTTGACTCAATTTCATGTTCGTTGCATCGATGACACTGTCTAACCATCTCATCCTTTGCCGTCCCCGTCTTCTTTGACCTTCAATCTTTCCCAGCATCAGGGTCTTTTCAAGTGAGTACTCCCTTCTAATTTGGTGGCCAAAGTATTTGAGCTTCAGTTTCATTATCTGGCCTTCCAGGGAACAGTCAGGGTTGATTTCTTTGAGGACTGACTGATTTGTTCTTCTTGCAGTCCAAGGGACTCTCAAGAGTCTTCTCCAGCACCATAGTTCAAAAGAATCTATTCTTCGGCGCTCGGCCTTCCTTATAGTCCAACTCTCACAGCCATACATGACTACTGGGAATACCATTGCTTTGACCATGCGGACTTTTGTTGGCAGGGTGATGTCTCTACTTTTTATCATGCTGTTTAGGTTCGCCATCGCTTTCCTCCCAAGGAGCAGGCGTCTTTTAATTTCATGGCTGCAGTCACAGTCTGCGGTGATCTGGGATCCCAGGAACGTGAAGTCTGTCACTACTTCCACGACTTCCCCTTCTATTTGCCAAGGAGTGATGGGGCCGGATGCCATGATCTTAGTTTTTTTGATGTTGAGCTTCAAGCCCACTTTTGCGCTCTCCTCTTTTACTCTGAGCAAGAGGCTCTTTAGATCCTTTTCACTTTCAGCCATTAGAGTGGTATCATCTGCATATCTGAGGTTGTTGATCTTTTCCCCAGCAATCTTAATTCCCGCTTGTGATTCATCCAGGCCAGCATTTCGCATGATGTACTCTGCATATATATTAAATAAGCAAGGTGACAGTATACATCCTTGTCGTACTCCTTTTCCTATGCTGAACCAATCAGTTGTTCCGTATCCGGTTCTAACTGTCGCTTCTTGGCCCTTATACAGGTTTCTCAAGAGACATGTGAGGTGGTCTGGTACTCCCATCTCTTTAAGGACCTGCCATAGTTTGTTGTGATCCACACAGTCAAAAGCTTTAGCATAGTCAATGAAGCAGAAGTAGATATTTTTCTGGTACTCTCTTGCTTTCTCCATAATCCAGCGAATGTTGGCAATTTGATCTCTAGTTCCTCTACCTCTTCGAAACCCAGCTTGTACTTCTGGTAGTTCTCTATCCACGTACTGTTGAAGCCTAGCTTGTAGGATCTTGAGCATGACCTTGCTAGCGTGTGATATGAGTGCAATTGTGCGATAGTTTGAACATTCCTTGGCATTGCCCTTCTTTGGGATTGGAATGTATACTGATCTTTTCCAATCCTGTGGCCACTGTTGCGTTTTCCAAATTTGCTGGCAAATGGAGTGCAGAACTTTAACAGCATCATCTTCTAAGACTTTGAATAGCTCAGCTGGAATACCATCACCTCCACTAGCTTTGTTGTTAGTAATGCTTTCTAAGGCCCATTTAACTTCACATTCCAGGATGTCTGGCTCAAGGTCAGTGATTATACCGTCGTGTTTGTCAAGGACATTGAGGTCTTTCTTGTATAGTTCTTCTGTGTATTCTTGCCATCTTTTCCTAATCTCTTCTGCTTCTGTTAGGTCCCTACCGTTTTTGTCCTTTATCATGGCCAGCTTTGCATGGAACGCTCCCTTGATTTCTCCAACTTTCTTGAAGAGATCTCTAGTCCTTCCCATTCTATTGTTTTCTTCTATTACTTTGCACTGTTCATTCAGGAAGGCCTCCTTATCTCTCCTTGCTGTTCTCTGGAAATCTGCGTTCAGTTGGGTAAATCTTTCCTTTTCGCCTTTGCCTTTCGCTTTCCTTCTTTCCTCTGCTATTTGTAAAGCCTCATCAGAAAGCCATTTTGCTTTCTTGCATTTCTTTTTCTTTGGTATGGTGGTGATTGCTGCCTCCTGTACGATGTCACGAACCTCTGTCCATAGTTCTTCAGGCACTCTATCTATCAAATCCAGACCCTTGAATCTATTCTTCACCTCTACTGTATATTCATCAGGGATGCGATCTAGGTCACACCTGAATGGCCTCGTGGTTTTCCCGATTTTCTTCAGTTTAAGTCTGAATTTTGCAATGAGTAGCTCATGATCTGAACCACAGTCAGCTCCAGGTCTTGTTTTTACTGACTGGATAGAGCTTCTCCATCTTTGACTGCAAATTATATAGTCAATCTGATTTCGGTGTTGCCCATCTGGTGATGTCCATGTGTAGAGTCGCCTCTTAGGTTGTTGGAAAAGGGTGTTCGCTATGACCAGTGTGTTCTCTTGACAAAACTCTGTTAACCTTTGCCCTGCTTCATTTTGCTTTCCGAGGCCAAACTTGTCTGTTATTCCAGTTACCTTTTCACTTCCTACTTTAGCATTCCAGTCCCCTATGATGATGATGAGGACATCATTTTTTGGTGTTAGTTCTAGGAGGTGTTGTAGGTCTTCATAGAACCGGTCCACTTCAGCCTCTTCTGCATCAGTGGTTGGGGCATACACTTGAATTACTGTGATGTTGAATGGTTTGCCTTGTAATCGGACAGAAATCATTCTGTCATTTTTGAGATTGTATCCCAGTACTGCCTTTTGCACTCTCTTGTTGACTATAAAGGCCACACCATTTTTTCTACGAGATTCCTGTAGTAGTAGTAGCAGGTAAATTGAAGAGGGGAGGGTGAATAGCAGAGTGGCAGGGATGTTCTTCTTTGGAACTATTCTACAATCCAATCCAGGGGAATAAATTAAAAGCTACAGAGCTTGCTTCACTTGAAATGAAGAACTCATACCTAAAGTCCAAAGGGGCTAAACTTTGGGGACATATTTGTTCAAAACAAGTTGCAGAAATGTACTTGATCCACTGAGAGGTCATAAGTAATTACTGTAAAGCAAACCATTCCAACAGTATTGTAGAAGGTTTTTTAAGCTATTAAAGAATATCATATGCAATTGAACTAAAGGGATGCTTGTTGAAATCTTGGATTTGAACTCTATTCCAGGGGAAAAGATTCTGTGAGACTGTACATGTGACAGGCAGTAAATGGTTAATGCTGTAACCTGGTCTGAGAATCTTAAGTGACAGAGGATTCAAATGGAATTCATCAGTTGAGAAAGTCAGTTGTGAGTTGACAGTTAAAAACTGACAGTTAACTCGGGAGGAAGGCTAAGGGAGTGAGAGGATCATAAAGGATCCCCATTCAAGCCTGAAGGAAATAACTCCTAGAAAGGTGGGGGAATCTCTGTCCTGTCTGAAGGCGAGGATCAAGAAGGATACTGAGTTAAGGAAGTGGGAAGCTTAGCCCATCCCTAACAAGTCTAAGGAATGATCCCTACCCAGTAGATAAGGAATGAAATTGGAACTTGCTTGAATCGTCCTGCTAGAGATGGGCATGAACCACATCTTTGTGATTTTGTTCATGGCTGATATGGGCCCCGGTCACATGGGAGGTTTAGTCCTGGAAGAGGGATGGATCAGGGGCGCAGCAAATGGGCGCGATCACACCGCAACATCTGGGAAGCAATGCACACCCGTCCCCGATCCAGCCATTCAGCCATTCAGGCCGAAAATGTGCATAAAAAAAGAACCTACAAAATGGTAGGACCTACCTGAAACGGCGCAGCAAGCGTGGCCGTGAGATTGCCGGCGTGCCTGTCTCCAGGAGCAATCGAGGCTCCAGGCCGAACTGCGCATGGTCACACATGCGCAGCCAGCTGCTTCGCTCTCCCTTCCGTGGCTCCCCCCCGGCATCTGATCGTGCTGTGGAGCAACTGCGTGGCAGCTCAGGGGATCTGTCTGATCCTGCCGCCGCGTGTCTCTTTTGGTGCGGCTCTAAAAAGCCGCACTTTCGCCGTGCTTCCCCCCCCCCCCGTGTGGTAGGAGCGATGGTTTGTCATTCATGACATGAGCCAATATGCCAGTTTACCAATTTAAGTGGTCCACCAACTTAACCACGAAAGTGGCAGGGAGCAGAAAACAGGGGTTTAAATGGCTCGAAGCTATTTAAACCTTCCAGTTCTGCTCCCTGTGGCTTCAGAGTGGTGGAGAGCAAACTGGAGGGTTAAATGGCTCCATTTAATCATCTGGTTCTTCTCCCCATCCCCCTGGGAGTCATTCAGCCCTCCAGTTTTGCTCCCTGCTGCTTCAAAGTGGGGGGTGGGAGCAAAACCAGAGAGTTAAATGTGGGGGTGAAATGCCTCCCAGGGGGCACTTTACCCACTCCTGTCTGCTGGCTGCAGTCAGCAGAAAAGATGGGGTGAAATGCCCTCTAGGAGGCACTTCACCCTTTCTTTTCTGATGGCTACAGAGGGCCACAGCCAGTGGAAAGGAGGAGGTGAAATGCCCCTTGGGAGACACTTCACCCCTTCCTTTCTGCTGGCCAGGGAGAGCCATCGCCAGCAGAAAGGAGGGGCTGAAGTGCCCCCTGGGAGACACTTCACCCCTGCCTTTCTGCTGGCTTGAGGGAGCCACAGCCAGCCCAAAGAGAGCCCAAAGTTGGGCCAGTGGGGAGACCTCTCTCCACAGGCTCAGATCCATTGGACTTCCTTGTGCAATCCCTTTAAATGAAGCCACACAAGAGAGCCCAAACCTGGACAGCAGTAAGACTTTTTCCCATGGGCTCATCTCCTTTGACCGCCCTGTCCATGGGCCTCCTTTGGCCTCAGAAGACAGCCTGAAGCTGGCCAGCAGGGAGGCTTCTCCCCACCTCTCTGCTATTGGTTTAAATGTCTCAGAGACATTTAAACCCTGCTTTCTGCTCCCTGTGAAAAGCCACAGAGAGCTAAAAGCAGGGTTTAAATGGCTCCCAGCTGTCGGGAGCAGAAAGCAAACCATCACTTCCAGTCAGTCAGCTGTTTCTCATGAAGGTCCAAAAGGAAAGGTAAACTCCTGCTTTCTGCTCTTTACAAATCACCTTGATCCACCATGAATTGTGCCAAAATTCGTGGAAGTTCATAGCGGTTCTTCAATTCCTGAACTTCAGTTGAGGAATCATGAAGTGGCCAAAATTCATGATGAACTTTAGTTCATCATCTGGTTTGTGCCCATTCCTAGTTCATGCCTTCACCAATTTAACCATCTGAAAGATAAAGAAGCTTGTGCTTGTGAAAGACAAAGAAGCAGAGACTGCCAAGAAATCTCTGTGTTCAAGTTTTAAAGACCTGTCTGAATTACAGAAACAGTTACTTGTTTGTGACAAATAATCCAAAGAAACTTATTTCAAATGTTTGGGTGTGTTTGGAAGCTTTCTAATCCACTCATTTATTCTTCTGACTTCTTGTCTGTGTTCATGTTCCTGGATAGCAAAAGGAGAGACAGTGAATATGCAGATATGTGATTATAAGGATTATGTCCCTCCAGAAGAGTTAGCTAATATTCCTAATAATTGGATTGCCTCAATTTGTGTTTCTTTAAAAGCATTTCCACTTTCTGAAAATCATTGCACTGTCTCACTGGTTTTGGGAAGTCTACCTGAATCTACATAAGCATAGTTCTTGATTATGTGAGTCAGTTTTATCTTGGGTGCTCGGCCCACTACCATTTAGTGGACTCAGCCCCCAAGTTCAGACTAACTCACATAAGCAAGTGGGGTTGCTTGAGTATGTTGTGTAGGAGATATGCAGTGGGAGGTGATCTTTAATCTTTCATTAAGATGAAGAGGAGAGACTGAGTAATTAAAACAGAGCTGAAACAGGATAAAAGTTAAAAGATAAAAACTAAAGCAAGCTGAGCTCTAAAAGCAGCTAGTTGCCAGTTGCCATCTTTCCCTCCAGCTCGCATTGATCTTGCATAGAAATCAAGTTTTAACGAGCATGTTGTGTAGTGGGGGGGTTAGAGGCAAAACTCATCTGCTGCAGTCAGGCATGGCTGCAGAGATAGGGCACAATAAAGGCAGGTCCAAACTACCATTGTTACTAGGAATTCTCTTAATTTCTCTTTACTCATTTTCTCTCTGAAATCCAGCAATCTGCTTCTTTTCCTGTATTTAGGAAACTGGAGTGTATTTCAAATCAATTTTGTTTTAATCAAAAGAGAAATCCAAAGCCAAGAGAGGCAGGAAAGGAGGTTTCTACAAAATTTCAGAAGTTCATTCTGGAGATGTTCAGAGGCAGGCAATGTCTTCCCAAACCTTCCTATCTTCCTGCTAGAGCACTCTGTGGTGTGTAACTTTTTTTTAAAGCAAAGGGCTGAAGTTGCTGCATAGAAGTGTAACAGGAAACTACAAAGAGAAATGAAAGAAAAATTCTTCTTTTGAAAGGGAAAAAAAAGGTACCAAGAGCTATATCTTTAAAAAGTGAGTGAAGTGAAATTTGGAAAAAGAAATCCCACAGCTCCTAACGGTGACAATCCCAGTCTTCCCCTGGCAAGCAATAAGCAGTAGAAATACCCTAAAATGGGATGGGAGAGATAGCATTATTCTATAGTCAACTAGAATTCTCACTTATGGAGACAGTATAAACTGGCATCTGAATCCATCTACTAGATTACTCCTAGATTACTCACAATCTTATTCATTGTATCTGGTGAATTATTTCCTTTTCCACCTCTTATGGAAAGTCCTAAGATAGAGTCCTATTAGAAATTATCAGTAAACCACTATATTTTACAGAAATATCTGTCATTTCCATTTATCTTTATAAAACTATAGGTCAGACATGTTGCCAATGCCACCAAGCATTTAAGAAAGAGACCAACTAATGTAATTATACTGGTATTTGAATGAACTTCAGTGCATTGCTCTAAAATTGTTTTAAGGATTTTGCAGTCCTAATTATTTTCCCACCACCACCACTGGAATCAGCTCACCAGGGAAACTCTCCCTGGTTATTCTTACATGAGTAAATAGGAATACATTGGAAGCCCACCTGCTTAAGATTCCCTTCAAAGGAATCTTGCATTCATTTTTCTCCAGTCTGCCAGGAGAACTGAATGCAAGATTCCTTCCTGGAAAAAATTGTCCTACAATTCTCATAGAACAAACTGTGAAATGACAGAGGAACCTCCAGAATAGAGACATTCCCATTAGGGTTGCAAACCGTAGGTTTGATACTACCTGGAGATTTGAGGGTGGAGCCAGAGAAGGTGGGCTTTAGTGAGGGGAGGGACCTCAATAGGGTATAATGCTATACAGTCCACCTTCCAAAGTAGCCTTTTTCTGCAGGAGTGGAATAATTTTTAAAATAAATACATAAGCTATCTATGTAGTCTAGAGATCAGTTGTAATTCTGGGGGATCTCCAGTCCCCACCTGGAGGCTGGCAACCCTAATTCATGCCAACTACCACTAAAGTACCTGTTAAAGTACACACACACACACACACACATTTATGTAGGATCACTTATGTGTTTACTGTGGAAAGTCATCTAAAGAAATGGAACAACAATGCAATGGTCAGCAAAAGCTATCAAATATATTTCTGTGTTGCTTTTTAAATTATTAATTAAAATGATTTTTAAAGTGGGGTGTTTTGTATCTATCATGATTAATATGAAAATGAAACAGATGCCCCATCGAAATAGCCTATAGCAGCACCATCAACATCCCCTGGATTTCTTTTTGTTTTATTCTGGTTTCTTTTGTTATTGTCTCTAATGGTTTCACTTTTACAAGGCAGCCAGCATTTTCCTAATAAAAGACATAGAGAAAGCCTTGAGATAAAAAATTATAGACCAATTTCACTATTAAATGTAGACTATAAGATCTATGCTACAATAATAGCGAATAGATTTAAAAAAGTCATGGCTCAAATTATCCATCAGGACCAAGCAGGTTTTCTCCCAAAAAGACAAATTAAGAGAAACATAAGAACTATAGTAGATATCATCGAATACTACGAATACCAACCTGGGAAAAAACTAGCTTTAATGTTCCTTGATGCAGAGAAAGCTTTTGACAATGTAAACTGGGTCTTTATGAAACACAAGTTAAAGCTTTGGAATTGTGGAAGTACTTTCATGAATATGATAGAATCAATATATTGTGAACAATGGGCAAAAGTTATAGTTAATGGGGACCTAACCCAAAAGATTCCTATAGAAAAAGGGACAAGACAAGGCTGTCCACTTTCTTCACTACTATTTATATTCGGTCTAGAGACGTTAAATGATATAGTGAGATCGAATGAGGATATAAAGGGCCTCAAATTGAAAGGAGAGCATTTTAAATTACTGGCTTTCGCCGATGATCTGGTCTTCATCCTGGAAGAGCCGATACTATCAATTAAAAACTTACTAACAACGATTCAACAATATGGGACTGTAGCAGGTCTTAAAATAAATATGAAAAAGACTAAACTAGTGATTAAAAACTGCACATCAGAAGAGAAAAAAGTAATACAAGAAAACACAAAACTAGAAATAGTTAAAAAAGTAAAATACCTGGGTATCAACATCACAAATAACAACGCTAATTTGTACGAAAATAACTATAAAGTCACTCTTGAGGAAATTAAAAAAGACCTACAAAGATGGCAAGAACTACAAAATATCATTTATGGGAAGAATATCCACGATAAAGATGAATATATTGCCACGTATTATCTTTCTAGTCCAGTGCATTCCAATCCTTAAAAACAAGAAATTCAACGAGGAACTAAATAAACTGACAAGAAAATTCATCTGGCAAGGGGAAAAAGCCAGAATAAAACAAATTTCTAAAAGATAAGAAAATGAGAGGAGGGTTGAGCCTCCCGGATTGGAACCTCTATTATCAGGCCGCAGCACTAGGATGGATAAAAGACTGGGCACTACTAGAAGACAAAAGATTGTTAAAACTAGAAGGTCATGACCTACACATGGGCTGGCACGCCTATGTGTGGTATGACAAAGATAATAAACAGAAAAGCTTCTCAAATCATACAATAAGAGGACCCCTAATGCAAATATGGAGACAGATAAAAGAGAAAACTTATGAAAAAATACCAAAGTGGATATCACCCATCGAGGCTTTTGTATTGCCGTCATTAATGACAGAAGAAAAAAATATAACATACAAGACTTTATTAAACGAACAAAATGAACTAAAGCCCTGGGAAAATTTGCAAGATTTGCAGGTAAATTTATCAATATGGGAAAGAAACCAATTAATTTCAAGATTCACCAGAGATAAAAAACAAGGCTTTTACGCTAATGAAACACAACTAGATAAAATTTGGCTACGAGAGACAGATAAACAGATAGGGAAAATATATAACCTATTACTAGAAGAAGAATTAAAGGAAGACTGGGAAAAACCTGCCATGATTAAATGGGAAAAGGACTTGGGGCGTAAAATAGAGAGAGAAGAGTGGGAAAAATCTTGGAAATCTATTAAACTTTTAAGAGCAATACCGTACAAAGAAAACATTCTAAAAATGATACACAGGTGGCACTGGACCCCAGATAGGCTACAAAAGTGCTATACAAATGTCTCAGCGAATTGCTGGAGATGCAAGAACAATATAGGGACACACCGACACATCTGGTGGAAATGTGATAAAATCCAAAGATTTTGGAAAAGTACAAAACAACTGATAAAAGACATAACAGAAATCGATTTACCTCTAAACCCAGAAATTTATTTGCTAAATATCTTACCCAACGGCATTAAATATAATGAATCATGTATTATTGTATATATAATTACAATGGCAAGAATCTGTATTGCTAAAAACTGGAAATCAGATAATATACCAAAAAGGGAAGAATTGATAAACAAACTGTTTGAGATAATAGAGATGGATAAATTAAATATGTTTTTGGCTGGTAAATTAGAAGACAAATTTAACCAGAAATGGCATAAAGCCATAAAATGGTATGAGAAAAATCTGTAAAATTTATCCCCAAATGTTAACAAAGAAGGAAATGTATGTATGTTTGTATAACCTGGAAAAATGTAAATAAACTACTTAAAAAAAAAAAAAAAAAAGACATAGAGATGCTTTGGTGTTCCTTGGGAGGGGGGTAGGGAAGATGCTCTGGGTTTTCTTGATTGATTGCAAGATGTACAGTAGACACTAGAATTATATACACATGTGAGGTATTCCAATCCTGAATGGATGGGACCTTGCCTTCCTCTCTCCTCTTAATACCTGCCTGCTGTGCCAAATTTTCCCTTTGCAGTTTGCACTACAATATTTGCCTGCTGCTCTCCAAACTTTATGCTCTATCCAAACAAATTTACCTCTAGGTTCTCCTACTGATGCCTGCCTGCCTGCCTAGACTCTTTATCCTCCTTGTGCCAACAAAAGCTCTTGTCTTGCCAGTCTACCCCTTCCTTGCTCTACTTTTCTTCAAGCTAGAAGAATAGGTTTTCCTACCCCAGTTTTCTCTACCTTAAGGAATCTCAAAGCAGTTTACAATTATATTCCCTTCTTCTCCCCACAACAGGCACCTTATGAGGTGGGTGGGGCTAAGAGAGTTCTAAGGGACCTGTGACTGGCCCAAGATCATCCAGCAGGCTTCATGCAGAGGAGTGGGGAATCAAGCCTGGTTCTCCAGATTGTTCACCCACTACACCATGCCGGCTCCAAGCTAAGTCTTGCCTAGGCTGTGTTGCTGTTTAGAATCTTTCCTATCAATTCTCCCATAGCCTTTAATGTTAAACATGGGTGCCTTTCATGGCATCAAAATGGGATCATCTTTATTCTCTCTATCTGCAATTTGGTCTAATTTGGAAGGGGAACAATGAATGTACATAACAGAGCAGAGCAAAGGGGGAAAGGTCTTCCATTTATAACAATGAGAAATAATAAAATAAAGCTGTGAAAATGACACAACAATGAAACAAAACCATACAAAACAAACCAATAACGAAACAATCACTTTTGGAATTAATAACAAAAAAAGAAAGAAATGAAAGAAGTTCCCATGTGCACATGTATGATCAAACACAGTGTTTTGCAAGGAGTATGTATCAAATTCAGTGTCCAGTGTTCAGTCTTGAAGGCTTAAAATTGTCTGCTCCGCATGAGTGCCAAAGTATTTTCCACAGATTAAGGGTCAAAAACTTTCACTACATGATATGATTGCTGATCATCAAATGTATTCTTGACAGCGCCCTGGAGCATCTCGCTGATCCTCATGCTATCATGTGGCCTGATGCCAGGAAAAGGTAAATCAGTCCCTTTGTTGGTAGACAGATTGCTGCTGAACTGTGTTTGCTTTGCTGTTTTTCAGCCTCTTGGAAAACCAGCTGGACAAACAACCAGCCTGTTTAATTTGTAAATGGCTTCCTAAGCTTGAGAGTCAATTTCAGGCTAACACAAAAATAAAAGCAAAGCTACTGCAGATTGGTTTTTTAAAAAAAAAATAAAATAAACAGCTAACAATCCATCTGTATTGTCACAAAAAGTGGGAATGTGAATAAGGGTCATGAAAATAGCCAGAGAACGATTCAGTGTATAAACTCTTGATGCTCATTTGGCAAAATGTAAAATGAACAGGCAACAGGAAACCTTAAAGCTTCTTGACAATGGGTTTTGGCAAAACATTTATAACTGCCCTGAGCACACCGTAGGATTCATCTGCAGCTCAAGTCAGAGTGAATGACATCTCCTCAAGACCGTTTGTTATACACCGGGGAACCTGTCAGGGTTGCCCACTTTCCCCACTGCTGTTTGCCATTGTGATAGCTAGCTGAGGCAATACAACAAAACAATGCTATACACGGAATAGAAATGGGTGATTCTGAAAATAAAGTAGCCCTTTATGCGGAAGATCTAGTCTTTTACCTTTCAAACCCAACAAGTTCCCTGAAAACACTGCAGGACACATTAAAACAATTTAGTCAGCTTTCTGGTTTGGCTGTCAATCAAAGCAAATCAGGTATATATAAATGTAACCTCTGAAAACATACAAAAGATCAAAACAGCTTATCAATTTAACTGGGTATCAGTAGTACGGCACTACCTAGAAGTATTTATACCTCTTGACCTCACAAAGCTCCAAATACATAATTTTGGCAAGATTCATAAGGAAATAAGTGCTCAGCTGAGAGCCTGGGACAAACTTAAGTTATCATGGTCTGACAGACTATATTTGGCAAAAAGTTTTACCTTACCAAAATTTACATTCTTATTTAGAACACTGCCAATAGAGTTAACGGTGCCAACTTTGAGAACATGGCAAAAAAAAATGTTTTTTGGGGGGGCCAACAGAAAACCTAGGGTGAGCAATAAATTTCTCTGTAGATCCCCAAAGTTTGGCGGGCTAGGCTTTCCTGACCTTAAATCTTATTACTATGCTGTGAACCTGGCTCAAATAGTTAAAATGTTACACCAGAACTCAGATGAAAAGTGGATCCAAATATAACAAGCTTTCACATCTCCCCTCACAATACAGGAAGCATTTTGGACAAGAAAACAGGATAGACACTTGCAAATAAAAAATAATTTCTTAGAAACTCTGGGACTGTACAAAAAAACAACCTATACAGCAAGTAACAATAATGACCAACAAAGTTTGGTCTGCAGCGGGAAACAACTACCAGGCACTGCAGGAATGGCTCAGGGCTGGTATAGCTCACCCTATAGATCGGACACGCAAAATAATACTTTTAGAAAAGAATCATCTGGAAAGGAAAGCACAAATACAGATCCATTGGTTTAGATACTTACAAGCTAGAGAGATGATAGAGAAACTTAAACAAACAGGTACTTGTTTTACTCACTTAACGGAGTTTGAAACAATTATCCAAAACTTCGATGGTGAAACTAAGGGGTTGGTCTCCTCCATACAACAAATTTTACTCAGAAACCTTAATGCTGGACAATTTAACTTTTTGAAAAATGGCAAAGAGATCTAAGTAGAGAAGTCCCAGAATTATTCTGGCGGCAGGTATGGCGAACTCCTTCAAATAAATTAAAGGTCTTTAATATAAATTTTCAATTTTTAAAAATGATAACTCGTTGGTACTACACTCCTCAAAGGCTGCATAACATAAACAAAGTAATCAGCCCACTATGCTGGAAGGGCGATGGCCTTCCTGGGACATTCTGGCATTGTTGGTGGGAATGCCCTGGTATTCAGAATTTCTGGAAGGTTATAACCAAGACAATAAGCCAGTTAACCAACCTATTGATCCCTCTTGACCCTGAATTGATTTTGCTGGAACAATGGCCAGAACCGCCCCTCCAAAACAAATCAAGGAAACAATTTCCATTCTAATTGCTGCAGCTAGACTCACCATTGCTGCCAGGTGGAAATCAAACACAGGCCCCCCTCTAGATTTGTGGCATGATAAAATATGGATGCAGTTCATCATGGGGAAAATAGCAAACGGAATAACTACTGTCCCAAGTGAGGATTATCAGATGCCCTTTGTGTGTAAATGGTTCCCAATTATTCAGTTTATTTCAGAAAGGGAGGTGGTCCCTTCTTTTACTAAAGATAAATACTGGTTATATTTCTGAATATATTTCTTCAATAATTCCTATTCTGCTAAGAATACAGATGAATACATTGTCTGATGTAAGTTAAAAAGTTATATGATATGCAAGTGTTTTTGAGCAAATATTAGTAGCAATTCTATCTTCTCCTTGTTTATTGTATTACTGCAATTTTTTTTCACTGTTATATGTTCTATGTTACATCTGGAAAATAAAATAAAATTTGTTTGAAGGAAAAAAAGAGCTTCTTGACACAGTGGATTGGACCCAAAGATACTGGTTCACTGGAATGATGTCACTTATACGCGTGGAATGGTGCTTCATTGGCAGAGAAGGGTGGGCAATGCTTGACAATTCCTCACTCCTGTCACAGCCCCCGCCCCTCAGCTCTATTCATAAAAGACCCTCTTCCCCCGGAAGCATTGGGGGTGTCATTGGGCTGCACCAGAGGGGAAAGTGAAGTTGTAACCAATGAGCTTTGCTCTGTTCATGGTACTTTGGATCCAAACCAATGTGTGTTGGGAGCGGGGTGTACACCTAAGTTTGTTTGTGTTTACTTTACCTCAGAAATGTAATATATGAGTAAAAGATGTTTGAAAGCCATCGTACAATGACACAATTAGAACTCTAGGAATGGCTGCATTTCCCTTACTGAATGAGCACATCCTGTACTACCTGTAGCACACTGAAGTTTGTTGCTGTACAATGTATGATCCATCTCTAAAGGTGTGTCCAGGTGAGCTCTCTTTCCATAATTCATTTTTTTCTCATTTCATTTTGAGAACTTTTAAGCTTTCTATGCATATGCATTTCTATTCACAGGATTTGCTTTTCTGTCAAAAATGCTACATTATGTATGTACATGCATGCATGCATGCACATACCCTATAGTTGCATTTACACCATGATCTGTCTTACTTTACGTTTCCCTGCCATCATATATCCAGCACTCTCAATGGTGGTACACAGATTGTGGAATTCCTTGTTTAGCTCTGTCCTACCATCTTTTAGGTGCTCTTTGGCAACCCTTTGTTTCCTGCCTCCAATGTCACCTTACTAGTAAATCCCATGAATGTGTTCAGTGGCAGCAGCCAAGTATTCATTCATTCATTCATTCATTCATTCATTCATTCATTCATTTATCCATCCATCTTATTTAAAACTTTTATTTGCTACCTTTCTTCTTAGTGGAGCTCAGGACCACTTAAAACATAGAGAAAATACATAAAGAACACAAAAAACAAAAAGTCACAGCTGAGGACTGCTAGTAAACTTAACCAAATGCAGTCCTAAATATAACTGTGTTCAACAGCCTCTTAAAGATGAAAAGTGAGGGAGCCAAGCACACCTCCCTGGGGAGGTTATTCCATAATCATGGGGCTGTCACTGAAAAGGCCCTCTCTCTTGGACCCACCAAATAAGCTTCTTTGGTGTTGGGATCGTAAGGAAGGCCTCTCCCTGTGATCTTAATTCTTGGACAGGAACATATGGGAGAAGACAATCTTTCAGATACAGGGTTGCCATCTCTGGGCTGGAAAACTCCTAGAGATTTTGAAGGTGGAGCCTGGGGAGGGGAGTACAATGACAGAGAGCCCAGCCTCCAAAGGAGCCATTTTCTCCAGGAGAATCAATCTCTGTCTTCTGGAAATCAGTTGCAATGTTGGGAGCTACCCAGGCACCACCTGGAGGTTTGCAAGCCTATTCAGATACCCAGCTCTAAAGCCATTTGGCTTTTAAATATCAATACCAACACCTTGAATTGGGCTTAGGAGTGGATTGGTAGCCAGTTAAATTGCTGTAGTTTCAGAGTTACATGCTCCCAACCAACAGTCTAGCCTCAGTGTTCTCCACTAGCTGCAGCTTCTGAACACTCTCAAGGATAGCCCTAAGTAGAGTGCCTTGCAATAGTACAGTCTAGACATAACCAATGCATTAATCAGTGTGCCTTGATCTGACTGACCCGGAATGGGTGCAGCTGACACACCAGCCGAAGCTCACCAAAAGCACTCTAAACCACTTCAGCCAACTGGTTCTCTAAGGTGATTCCTCTGTTGAGTAGCTGTGAACCCGGCTTTTCACGGAGAGTGTGACCCCATCCAAGACAGGACCGATACGAAGTCCCTGGTCTGACTTTCTACTAACCCAGAGAACCTCTGCCTTGTCAGGATTATGTATTTGTGTACGCGCCACTGTGCTGATTTTGCCTGTATGTTCCAGCCATGTACATATGCTGACTGTATCATATATTTTGCCCTCATAGAGCAACCCTAAGCAGAATTGCATCCTTCTAAGCCCATGAAAGATAGTTAGCTGAGAACAGTATGACTCTGTTTAAGACTGCACTGTTTGACTATTACTGCTCTTACAAAGATTCAGACCCTATGCTTGTTTCCTCTACTGGGAAACTCCAATGAGTGGCTCATTATATCATAGCAGTGTCTTTCCACCTGCCATTTCCATGAGCAACCCTTTTATGCACTGTTTTGAAGTCACCTTTCCGATGCCTTCTGATACAAGAAACATAGACAGATCCTGACCTTAACCTTAAATCAGTATTTATCAATCATTGCTAAGATGCAGCCCTTTTATTTAATCATTTATTTAAAATCAGTTGTTTAATTGAAATATTACATTCAAGCCTGCTTCAAGAATGTAATCCCTATAAAAGGTTTTGATCCGAAGACTGGCATCAGGGCCCTGGCAATTTATTTGAACATGGCAGCTTTAAGCAGTAGAAACATCTGGTCTCCTATTAGCTCCACTGAAGGAATGCCACCATGTCAGATGTCCAAAGATTGATTCTGCAGCTTCCAACCCAGCAGAGTTGGGGTGACACAAGATACACATAGGGTCCTATCTGGTTCTATAAAGCAGATGACTTTGGTCTGACTCCTTGGAATGAGAAACCTGTCACTCAGGAGCTCCTTCTTCAATCTTCAGCTGTTCAACCACCTAAAAAACCATCTGCTGGGCTCCAGGGAATCAGCCATGTCCCCACCTCCCACCCCATCTATTCAACAGCTGATGTGGAAAGAACTGCATGCATTTGTGTATGTTCTTAATCCTGGATCTGTGACAAGTAAAAGGAAATAGTAGAACTATTTCTCATTCCCTTTACTTGTTTTCTAACACTACAAGCTGGATCTTATTTCACCCTTTTACCTGCTGAGTTAAGGACTGGGTTGCCTAGAACAGCAAGCTTATGAGAGGGAGAATTTACTTATTGCTATCTGGAGCTATGGATTGTCCCTGGAGGTATGTTCCTGCAAGTTTCTCCTTTCCTGCCAGTATTCACTCTCTCCATCCCTTAGTTTGAGTCCAGTGGCACCTTTAAGACCAACAAAGTTTTATTTATGGTATAAGCTTTTGTGTGAACATGAAAGCTTATACCATGAATATAACTTTGTTGGTCTTAAAGGTGCCATTTGACTTAATTTTTGTTCAGCTGCTTCAGACCAACACGGCTACCTACCTGAATCCATCCCTTAGTTTGAAAACCTGGGGCTTCATCCATTCATTTCTTCACATTCATGGCTGTCTTCTTTACAGTAGCATGTAGAAATCTCTATAAATATATTTTTTAAAAAGAAACGTGAATGTTCCTTTCCCTGAAATTCATAAATGTTGCAATGACTGGCATTAGCATGGGTCTGTTTCTTTGTTATGTCAAGTACCACCTCCCTTGCTGCAAGGCAGCACAGTTTGAGCTCAATATAATAACGTTCCTTCACTGCTGTTATTGTGTGTGTACTGTAAGTTAGAGATTGCATCTATTTTGCCTCTGTTAAAGAGAATAAGGATCTGCACACAAAGAGTGGTATATAAATAATAGATAAGAATCGTCCTGACTAACCCGGATCATTTTTGTGGCATCAGCACATTTTGCCACCTAACTTCTTTTGTTTACAGACTCTTGGCAAATACATTTCATTTATTCATTGGGGGTTTCTCAAGACAGAAAACATATTAAAATATTTTACTAAAAAAATCCAGTTGCCTCAGATGCAGAGTCTTAGTTAAACCCGAAATGATTCATGCTTGTCAGATCTACTATTCATGTTCAAGTATTATATTTCATTTGACAAACTATGTCCATCAGAGAAATATACTTTCCATGAAAATAGATTCAGGTGAGTAGTCATTTTGGTCTGAAGCAATAGAACAAAGTCTGAGTCCAGTGGCACCTTTAAGACCAACAAAGTTTTATGATAGTATTAACCTTGTATAAAGAAAAAAATGTTTTCTTACTCCTTTCTTATATTTCTTGCTTATGTTTTTCTACGTAGCCCTATAGATAGGTAATAATGGAAATATACATGGAAATATATTATGCTGAAGTATTGATTAGTTTACCATATTTTGATTTTCTATGATACTCTTTGCTATGTTACTTTTTCATGTTTTATATTTTATATTATGCAATGTCCTTAAAATGTGTTTAAGAAATGATGTTTTTTGCTTCTAACTTTTCCCTTTGCCGCCTTTTCATTCTGTACCTGCCTTAAATGATAATTTTTAAAAAGCAATTAAAAAGACCAACAAAGTTCAATTCTGGGAATAAGCTTTGTTTGTCTTAAAGCGCCACTGGAGTCAAACTTTTTCTAGAGAAATATGCTGTAGTGCTGCAGTATCACATCTTCTTCCTAAAAAACCCAGCAACCTCCAGATACCCCTTATTTATTACAATTGTAGTAATGTAAAAGGGAAAGTACAAATGCATTTTCAGGATCTGTAATACAGTTTTGGTAGCTGGAAATAAATAGGTCATCCAACCTATGAGCAATACAACCTTATTCCCACTGTCACCCAGAAGGTATACAAGCTTACAGGTGATGCTAGGACTTGGTGTATTTTCAAATAAGTGTTTTGAAGAGCTGTAATGAAAGCTATCAGTGTGACATAAAACATGATGCTACTCATATGATGGATCAATGCTGGAAAACATTATGCTAACATTTATCTGTGTTTGGAAATAGGATAGGTGAAGAACCACCGTTTTGCAATACTTATACTCTTTTGTGAGCTAAAATTATTCTCACCCTTTGAAAGATTGCAGGTCTTATCCTTTTGACTGTCTATTTTGTGGCAGTTGGACCAAGTGTTATGGTGCAAAGGGAGCCAATGTCAACATCCAGAAACATAGTAAAATGCAACAGAAGCTGGTGCCTAACAGTCTGAGTATCATCAGATAATGAACAAGGTCTCCATGATGCTGGGTACATAACTCCAGTAACAGAGAGAACACTATCTCATGTGTAGATTGTGTATTGCTGGGAGAAGGTCTAAGTGGTGGATAACCAACTACTGGGAGGCCATCACTATATGATATTAATCTTTGCAATTTTTGTGTTCTACCATCTTTTTTCATGTTTATACAACTGATGCTATGAGAATCATCTGCATCTCTCAAACAGAAATCAAATAAATTACATAATGGGAAGCTGAAGATGGAGAAGTGCTCTTCTGTCTGCTAAAATAAGACAATTTTCATTTTCCTCACTTTCCTCACTTTCCTCATTTTCATTGTCCTCACTTGTAAGTTCTTTGGGGGGGGGGTCCTGTTCCAAACATGGTTTTCTCCCTCTAGTGGTCCATTCAATGTTACACCAGTTTATTTTCCACATAGAAGCCTGCAGTTTTAAATCTATAGGGAGATATGCTGGACATAAATCAGTGTAATAGTGAATAGACCACTAGAGGGAGAAAACCATGTGCAGAATGGAAAAATAAAACAAAGAAACCGGAAATTACAAATGAGGAAAATGAGAATGCAGAAGAGGCCATGAGCTGATTGTGGTATAGGCCATGACTTTTCAATATCGAAAATTAGAATAAAGTTGAAGAAAAACACTAAAGCATTAACTGAACCAAAATACAACCTAAACAACATTCCAGAAGATAATTCCAGGTGGTTAGCCATGTTGGTCTGAAGCAGTAGAACAATTTTAGAGTCTAATGTCACCTTTAAGACCAACTTTGCTGCCACATACACCCAGACAACATAATCACTGGACCTAACAACATCAGCTACACCATCAGAGGCTCATTCACTTGCTCCTTTAACATCGTATTTACCAGGGGTGTAGAACTCATTTGTTATGAGGGCTGGATCTGACATAAATGAGACCTTGTTGGGCCGGTCCATGTGTGTCATAAATGTCATTCCAGGTAGTAAAGATATAAACTTTATAAAAGACACAGATAAACAAAATTAAAGAGTTTTAAAACTTTAAATAAAACATGCTTAAAACACTAGCATTCTTGTAATATTTTGTCTATTTAACAGTCTCTGATAACTGACATCTCTGCTCTGAATTATTGCATCAAAATGTCTGTGCTGTAGCAATCTTGAGTGTGCTGTTCAGGTGTGTATCTGTAAGCTACAAACCTAATTTTGATTTATTTACATTCATTACAGAAATCTCATGCTCAGTGTTTCTACCCTAGGGCCCAGGGGAAAACATGAAATGGCTGGGCATTGCAGCCTTTTGTACATAAGTTGCTTCATGTGCTGGTCAAGAACATGAGAAGGCATCATTACACAGACTGAGGGCCATGCGTTTGTCTACAAAACTATATCCCCCAGAGAAATAACTACAACCGTACAAAGGAGATGTGCTGGATGAACTTGTTCTGGACACACACTTTCAGCCTAATCCACCTCACTGGCTTGTTGTTATTCCTCTTCTAAAATAGTTCACATTGCTTTCTTGCTGAGAAAGACTGGATCATGAGGGCATGAATACAGTGAAAAGGGGGAGGGAACCTAGTTCACCCAGGAGAGCCCTAGCATAAGGAGCTCAACAAAACACACACACACTGTAGCAAGGCACACAAAAGCTCATACCTTGAACAAAATTTTGTTGGGCTTAAAGGTTCTTGGTTTTCTCCCGTGTGATTGAGGCAGCCCAGCAAAACAAACTCTCCCTCATTCCCTCCCTCCCTTTAGGGAGGAGCCTCAGCCAGTGGAAGGAAAGAAAGGCTTCCCTTTGTCTCCTGCAGCCTGACCAGGAAGCGAGCTCTGACTGTTCCCTCCTTCCCCCTGGGAGAAGGAGGGGGAGGAGCCTCAGCCAGTTCTTTACCAGACTCAATCACACAGGAGAGGCTTGCCTATCTATCTCTCCTGCGTGATTGAGAGAGACTGGTAAAGCAAGCTGTGACCTAGCAGCAGCAAGAGAATTGGAAAAGGAAATAGGAAACAGCTAGGGCCTTGGGGGCTGGATTGGGGACCTACAAGGGCCTGATTTGGCCCACAGACCGCATGTTTGACACCCCTGGTATATACCGTTGTTTTGTTGGATGAGGTTGCAAGAGGGAAATGAGAGCCTCAGACTTGGAAGGATTCAGGAGTTTAGTCACTCCCTGGGTCTCCTTCCTCGGGGTCGACAGCCACTTCCCGTCTCTCTTGCTGGTCCCCAGCCAGTCGCCTCCAATATCCTCCCCGACTCTTTTGGTTTCCCTCCTTTTATCCTTGTTTCCACCCTGGTAACACCTCCCTTTCCTTTCTCTAGCAACACCATTGTTTCATTAACCTGTCAATCACCCCCTCCACCTTCCTTATGGTGTGTTTCTAGCCTAGCCCCGCCCTCCTGTGATTCCCTGTGGAATGTGGAGGGGAGTGGCCACTTCTGGAGAGACAATGGGACCCAATGTCAGCTGCTGCGGCGTCTCCAGACCCCCTCCCCTAGGTAAGGCCAGGCTTCTCCAGTGGCCTTGCACCCAGGACCGAGTGCGTCCCTCCCACATCAGTGGTTGAGGAAGCGAGCCCGTCTCTGACTGCCTCCTCAGCCCCATCTCCTCCACTACCCCTTCCTCCCGGGGCTTCCCTCTCCATGGGGGGAGTGAGGTGAGCAATGTTCCCTCTAAGCTGTGGAGTCTTGTGAGCAAAAATTCTGCTTTTTGAGTTACTGGCTTTAAAGTTGTGAGCCAGTGATTTGACTACTGCATAAATCAATTAGCTCTGGAGCCCTCCTTCCTGAGCCAAGGCAAAAGTGTGGGAGCTGGAGGCTAAAAAATTGCGAGCTAGCTCACACTAACTCAGCTTAGAGGGAACACTGGAGGTGAGTCTCCCCGGGGCTTCCAGTTGTTCGCCTGCGGTTTCTCTCACCCTGCGGTGGCTGCAGACCTCGGCGCTCCAAAAACCCCTTTCCCAGGGGGTTCTGTCTTCCGGGGTGTACCGAGGGTCCGGTGTGGGTTTTGCCAGTCCTGCCACAGTGGCCCGTGAGGCCGTGGAGGAGCTCGCAGTGGGACAACCATTAAATGTCAATAGTGCCCTTCAGTTCTCTACATAGGACAAACAGGACAAACCCTATGCCAGAGGATAAATGGACACAAATCTGACATCAGGAATCACAGGACTGAGAAATCTGTAGGAGAACACTTCAGCCTTCCAGGACATTCAATTAATGACCTCAAAGTAGCTGTTTTATTACAAAGGAACTTCAGGAACAGAATGAAAAGGGAGATTGCTGAATTGCAACTTATTACAACACTTTGAACAAAAATTTCCTCAGGACTCAACATAGATATTGGTTTCTTATCTCATTACATATGCTAATCCATTCAGTCCTCACAAATGTATTCTCAACAAGAAGGACTATACATCCTCTGTAGTTTAGTGTATTTCTTTTTCAGAATAGTATATTAGAAGACTGAATGTAATGCAAGGAATAATGGAATGGTTTGCTGTTAAGTTACCTCCACGCCTGAGAAGAGATGAATGGTGATTCTCAGTTTACTTCCCACAATTAGAAAATATACCTTCTCACATTTATCCCCTTTTTGACACATTTATTAGTTTGCTGTCCTTTCCCCCTCTTAATTAAATCAAAACAACTGTTGACCTTCTAACCATAGCTTATTATTTAGTTTTCACTTTGAATATCTTAAAGCATCTGCATTATGTTATGTTAATTTGCTGTTCAGCCAGTATCTATAAGTTTGAAATCTAGCTTCCTTTCCAATGTATTTGACAAAGTATGCCTTGCACATGAAAGCTCATACTTTGAATAAACCTTTGTTGGTCTTAAAGGTGCCACTGCCCTCTAAATTTGTTCTAACATTCCTGAAGACTTTAAAGACCAAGTAAAGAACAGATTTGCATTACTAAGTTCAAGTGAATGTGAACTGGAAGAACTATGGGTTAAAACCAGGGATATTATCAAAGAAGACGGCACAAAGACTATCCTTGTATGCAAACCCCCCCCCCCAACAAACAAATAAAGGGAAAGCCTCTATGGATGACTGATTAAACTCTTATAATTCCTAAAGACAGATGAGAATCAAACGTAAAAGGTGACAGAAATAGAATCAGAAGTCTTCATGCAGTGTTACAGTAATTGGGATATAGAGACAAAGACAGCTACTATCATAACCAGTGTACAGAAATAGAAGAGAACAATAAAAAAGAACAAGAGATCTGCTTCACAAAATCCAAGAAATCAAAGGGAAATTTAAAGCAAGTTTAGTCATGCTGAAAGATCAACATGGAAAGACTTTAATTGAACAGGACAAAGTAAAGAAAAGATGGGAACAATAAACTGAAGAACTATATAGAAGAGATGAGAGGAGCTTTCTTCCAAGAAGAATCTTTTGAAGAAGAACCTGTACTTTTAGAAAGTGAAGCAAAAGCTGCACTCAAAGCAATTGGGAGAAACGAATCACCACAGAAATGGAGTCCATCAAAACCTTAACAAGAATATGCCAACAAATATGGAAAATAAAACAGTGCCCCACAAACTGGAAATGCTCGATCTACATCTACAAAAGAGAAGATGTCAAAGACTGCAGCAACTATTGGACTGTCACATTATTTTCTCATGCAAGTTAAGTAATGCTCAAAACCTTACAATAAAGACTGTTTAATATATATGGGATGCAAAATTTCAGATGTTCAAGCAAGATTCAGAAAAGAAAGAGGCACCAGACATAAAATTACAAATTTACTTAGGTTTCTGAAACACATAAAAGAATTTCAGAAGAAAATTAGCTTGTTTTATAGATTACAGCAAAGCTTTTCACTGCTGGAGCATGTAAAGCTATGGCTGGTTTTATAGAAATGGGTATGCCATCATATCTGATTGTTTTGTTGTGCAACCTATACTCTGGACAAGAGGCTACTGTTTGTGTCAGACAAAGATGTGTTTTATCTCCCTGTCCAATCTGTGTGCAGAACATATCATAAGGAAGGGTGGATTAGATTTAGATGCAGGTGGAGTGAAAATTGGTGGAGGGAACAGTAAAAACTTGAGATATGCAGATAATATTACATTACTGTCAGAAAATAGTGAAGAAATGACTACTGATGAAGGCTAAAGCAGAAGATATGAAGCAGGATTACAGCTGAACATCAAGAAGACAAAAATAATGACTACTGAGGAATTACACAACTTTAAGGCTGACAATGAAAAAACTGAAATTGTTCAAGATTTTCTATTCCTGGGCTCCACCAACAACCAAAAGGGAGCCTGCAGCCAAGGAATCAGAAGGAGATTGAGAGTGGGAAGGGCAGCCAAGAAGTAGTTAGAAAAGATCCTGAAGAGTAAGGAATGTGTCACTGGTGACCAAGATCAAGATAATTCATACTATATTATTTCCCATTCCTATGGTTGGGCGTGAAAGCTGGACAATTAAGAAAGCTGCAAGGAAGCAAGTTGATTCCCTTGAGATGTGGAGTTGGAAGAGAGTTTTACGAATACCATGGACTGCTGAAAAGACAAATAAATGGGTTCTTGAACAAATCAAGTCTGAACTCTCCTCAGAAGTGAAAATGACCGTTGAAGCTATCTCACTTTGATCACATTACGAGAAGACAAGACTCACTGGAAAAGATAATACTGCTAGGAAAATTTGAAGGCAGCAGGAAAAGAGCAAGACCCAACATGAGATGAATTGACTCCATAAAGGAAGCCATGGCCCTCAGTTTGCAAGACCTGAGCAAGGCTTTTAACTATAGGGTGTTTTGGAGGTCATTAATTCATAGGGTCATTGTCAGTCTGAACTGACTTGACAGCACTTCAAACACACACACAACAAGGACAGAGGAGCAAGGACAGGTTTAAAAAGTTGGCAGTCCTACACAACTCTCAAGTTATATTTGCAGGATACTTCTTCTGTCATGGGCTCTGTGCCCTTAAGAACTGGTTGACACATATAGAAATTCAACAGAATTATGTTTGCTGACGTTAATAGCAGAGAGACTGGTTTCCATAAAGTAATACTGGATTTATAAAAATTTAATAATTTTTTATTTAAAAAATAAATAAATAAATAAAGTAATACTGGAGACATAAAATAAAACTGGGAGTGCTTTCTTAGGAAAAGCTACTGAGCAACTTCGAAAGAAACCAAAGAAATCTCAATATGACAAATGCAATTTCTTAAGCAGGCTTTTACACATCCTACCTACTGGCAAAACTACCTCTTACAAATTTACTGGCATTGATTTCCAGTGGAAATATATGTTCATGTATTGGATCGCAGCCCAAAGCATGATAAGCCTTCAGAATAACACTCCCTGGTGTATGGGCAGGAGCTGCTGGATCACAGCAAACACCTTAAGCAGTTCTACTTTAATATTGCATCCTCCAAGACAGGAGTCCTCAATGTAAGTTCTTGGCATGTGGCACAGGAGCCACTCAATCACAGCAAATGCCTTGAGCAGCAATGCTGTGGATTTATACGGTGCTATAAATTAGAAGAGATTCAATCCCCTACATTTCATTAAGCCAATTGACATTTGAGAACAGTAGAACTTACCTTAGCTTGGTCATTCTGCCTGAACCACACTTTCCAAATGAAGGAAGTCACTCATTTTTATTTTCATCCTCAGGCTGGTTTAGAAGGCAAATTTCAGCCTCTAACTGTTCTTTCACTATAATAGAACTGACTTCCTTACAACTGTTTCCACGAGAGCCCTGGAATATATCACACATTGGATGTGTGGAATCTTACATTAGAATCTTACATTAAAATATCAGGTGGGTCCCCTCTGTCTTTGACAGATGAGAAATTAGCTTAATGATAGCTTCAGAGGCAACTGAGTCATTCTTGGAAGAGACTGTAGAGCAGGGAGTAGTCTGCCCTACAGTTTCTCTATGCAGTTCTAATTGTACCTTAGGTAGATAGCAGTTGAGAAAAGGAGTTGTATGATAGTTCCACTTAGAATATTTCACAAATTAGATAAACATTTGATAATTAGTTGTAGTACATTGATTGTAAAAACTGGGCATCACCCCATAGAAAAGCATTGATTAAATCAATAATTCACATTCCCCTTCTAAATATGCATATTTTATTTTCTCCAATTTCTTATTCTAAGAAAGAATGATGAATTAAATGTAACGCTGCACATGCAAATTGGAAAGAAAAATAGTCAGCATATTGGACTCAAGGAAGATAATAGATCAGAGGTTCTGTTTAAAGGGGTTTAGGAAGCATATTTCGGTATTGTTACATTATGCTGCTCTGCTTATTGACCTAGCCATTAACAATTAATGCTGATAAATGGGAATTATGGTCAACTAGGAATTCAATTCATACCTACCAGCCAAAGGCCAATGTTCTGTCTAGCAGAGCATGTGAAAAGAGAATGGGGATATGAACAACAAAAGTTGTTCAAATGTCTCTTGTAGGAAAAAAACCCACACTTTTCAGATAGCTAGAACGCCCCCTTCTGTGGCTAAAGCGTACATGTAGAAAGTATTTGTGGTATAATTAATAAAACCAAATAAATCCTCATATTCCACCTACCTCCACTATGGATCTGTTATTTTAGATGATCAAGTAGGTAAAGTAAGCTAAATGACCAGAAATCCATGCAGCATGGCATTCCCCTGCCAACAGGATTAGAACTGGTCTTGACCTTCAAAGCCCTGATTGGTTTGGAACCAACATACCTGAAGGACCACCCACTCCCTTATGAAGCTTCCTGGCCACTATGATCATCCTTGGAGGCCCTGTTTTGGGTGTCCTTGCCTTCTGAGATTAGGCAGGTGGAAACATGGGAGAGGACCTTCTTGGTCATGGCACTAAAGCTCTGGAACTCTCTCCCTAGGGAGATTCATCTATTCCCTTCTGTTGCCATCTTCTGCCAGCAGGTGATGACTATTTTGCTTCACTTGGCATTACCTCAATGATCCCTCCTTCCTAACCAATGTTTTAATGGCTGTTTTTAAAAATTTTGTATAAATTTTAACTCTGTTTTTTATTGTTTTAATTCTGTACATTGGGCATTGATTTAAGTGGTTTTTAAACGTTATTTCATCATGTATGATTTGAATTGTTAGCTGCTTTGATGGCCCTTGTAAGGGCAGAAAGGCAAGATACAAATTTTGTGAATAAAAAAATAAATAAAGGATGGATGGTAAAAAATAAAGGATGGCAGTTTCTGGTGACCATGAGCCTGCACAGTCAAGACTGAAGCAGCCTCTATGTCCGAGCTCCTAAAAATGTCAAAGTAAGATTAATAGAGGACTCTAACGATAACAGCATTTGTTGATAGGAATGGGGTGGCCGAGAGGAGCAAAGGGGGGGGGGAATCCCAAAGAACCTTAACCTTAATGCAAACTTCGGAGGAGGAGTCCCCCCCTCAGTTGGAAGCAGATACAGACGAAGATGGAACATCCTGAATGGGCAAAAGAAAATGCGAGGATTCAATAACAAAAAAAGATATCCAAGCTATGTTTACAGAGATGAAAAAAGAACTAAAGGAAATCATCACCCCAATTCATCAAAAGCTCGACGCCATGAAACAGAATATAACTGACTTGAAAAAGAAAGCAGACAAGGCACTGACTGAGGCACCCAACAATACAAAAGCAATAGAAGAACTAAAGACTTTTGAATCATGGAGTAAAAGCAAAATTATATTCCTGGACATTAAAGCCCATGAAAGGAAAATCAAATTTAGGGGAATTTCTCCAAACTTTGCAATGGACAAAGACCTCACAGGCTCTTTAAATGAATGGCTCCAAACTCTGCTGCAACTTCCAGCTCCACTGATTAGCCAAGCGTACCATTTGAATCCACCGTAATCTGGCCCCCCTGCTTTGATCCCTGATATAGTGGCTGAACTAATTGACATCAAAACAAAGAAGATTGTGCTAGAAGCTGCCAGGAACAGTAATGGGCTTCAACTGGAAGTTCAAGTATATCAAGATTTACCATATGAGATTTTAACAGCTCAGTGGAACCGGAAACAAATCACACAACCAGAATTACATTGGCAGCTATGTGGAAAGATGAGAAAATACCCATGATAGAGCAATGGCAAGTCCTGACTTTGGGACTACTTTATCATGAGTAAAATCTCAGTAAGATTAAAATGTATATGATCGGAGCAGGGCAAGCAAGGCATTCGGGAGGAACTCCCCCACTACCTCCCACAGGGTGGGGTCTCAGGGAAAGACCCCCTTTGGAGCTTTCCGAAGCCCCAAAGTGAGGTGACAACCTCCAAGAACTCCACTATGAAGAAATAGATATTGTTTTAAATGATAGTAATAAAATATTATAAAACTTAGAAAATAGAACACTATGAGAAACAGCTTGAGATTCATGGTAGAAGCCTAACCAAAATAAAATAATAATAATTAGTTATCTGTTTATTAAATTTGGTATTATTTGTCTAGGAGTTCGAGGAGATGATAGTCACAGTTTAACAAGCAACCACTGGCAGTGAATAAGAAAACATTTTTATTTATATTAAGTAGACACTGGCAGTGCCATAGAGTATAACTGGAAGGAATAGCTTGTATACCATTCCAAAACTGTATGATATTTCTGTTGTAAACATGTTATGTGGGAAATAATAAAATATAATTAAAAAAAATAAACTTAGGTAGGCAAAATGGGCAACCCAAGTTCACCACAAAAAGCAAAGCAGCATTATAGTACTTCCCCCTTATTTGTTCATGCTTATCTGGTGAGCAGGTATCAGTTTTGCCACTTCATTATGTACTAGAACTTTCCTCTACATATAACCCTGTAGCCCAGAGGTGCTGCCTTACTCTCGGGTATCCCCAACAATGGGGCATCCCACTGTGTCCAGTTTTGGGCACCACATTTTAGGAAGGATGTTGACAAGCTCGAGCGTGTCCAGAAGAGGGCAACCAGGATGGTGAGAGGGTTGGCATCCAAGTCTTATGAGGAAAGGCTGAAAGAGTTGGGTATGTTTAGCCTGGGAAAGAGAAGGCTTAGAGGGGACAGGATTGCAAGACTAGATCTAATGGGTGGAAATTACAAGGGAGTCGTTACTGGCTAAATATCAGGAGAAAATTCCTAACTCTAAGAGTGGTTGAGCAGTGGAACAGTCTGCCTTGGGAGGTCGTGGATGCTCTTTCGCTGTACGTTTTCAAGCGGAGGCTGGACGACCATCTTTCGGGTATGTTGTAGGTATGTAGGACTATCAGCTATGCTCCTGCAGAGTGCCGGGGGTTGGGCTAGATGACCTGCAAGGTCCCTTCCAACTCCAACATTCTATGATTCTAACCTGAACCAGAGACCCACTAACTCAGTTCAAGAAAGGCATTTTTGGGCTGAAATACAGAGCTAGCCACTTGGGCTCCATTTTCAGATGGCAGAAGGCAGCCCTCAGAGCAAACCTCCACTCTTCCCACTCCATCCAGAAAGGTATGCAAATGAAGCAATGAGTTCCACCAGGTAAAGTATCTACGGCCCCGGTCACACGCGCAGGAAACTGCGGGGGAGAAGTGTGGCTGTTTGCCCCGGGGCAAACTAACACGCAGTAAAGTGATCATACCTCCTGTGGAGGTTCTGTGGAGGTACCGTGGAGCTTCCGTGGTTACGGAGAGGCGTCGATCACAACACATGCCTGCGCGCAACGAAGAAGCGCGCGGCGCGGCGAACTGGGTTTCTTTTTTTGTGTACACTACGAATGCGCATGCTCCGTTGAGTGCTTATGCGCAACCACGGAGACTTGGGGGGAAAAAAAACCTTCTTCGCAAGGGGACATGGACGGGCGCCGGATGCCACCGGAAACGCGATCAGACGCCCGCCCTTGCCCCGCAGTTTCCGGAAACTAGTACCTCCGAGGTACTAGTTTTTTGCTCCGTTTTATCGGCGGTTCGCCACAGTTCAACCACGGGAGCTCTACGCTCCCCAGATGTTGCCGTGTGATCGTGCCAGGTAACTCCGCCTCTCTTCCGTCTATTTAGCGTGGCTTCTGCTCCGTGTGAACGGGGCCTACATTTCTAAAGGATATTCAGAGGCCACCTGGCGAATAGCTCTTCTGTATCCAGAACTTCAGCTAGCCCTTTTGTGTGCATCTATGTCTATGTGAGAATCCTTTGTCTCCACAACTGTCTTTCCTGCTCCATCCCTCAGGATACTGAGATTAAACCAATCATATATTCAAATGTTTAGCAATCCTTCCTGACACTAATCAGGGAATCATTTCCCACCTTTTGTCTAAACCTGGGAACCTATTCAACCTACTCTGGCAGGACCATCAGTGATCATCAAACTCATTCAACATTATTGTAAACCCAGACCCTGCCCCTCTGAAACCTCATTGGCTACACCTAGGTCTTGCCCCTCCTAATGCCACACCCCCTGTGACCCCTGATTGGTCCAGGTCATCTTTTGTCTTCACCTGAGACAAGCCCCTCAAGCCCTCCCATTGGTCTGCATTGTATTCCAAGGTCTATATCGATCCACGTACATGGCCATCAAGGTGTGCACTCAGGATGGTGCCTATAATTTGAGTACACCCCTAGAATCTCTTCTTTGGGCCTTCCCATAGCGCATAATGCTGGCCATTGGCACTATTCTCTTCAAGGACCTCTGCACATCTGGACAGGTAGTATCACCCCATGACTGACCCCTTTATTAGCTGTTAATCACCTCTGCTTTCTTTTTCTTCTTTAAAAAACAATTTTATTAGGATATCATAATAAGTAAAATTATACGTCATATAATGACGTTATATGACCTTTGCTTTCTTAGTTCTGCATTGCTTGCTCTTTTTGAATGCTTAGTGTGCTTGTAAACGACAAGGATGTATATTGTCGCCTTGCTTATTTAATATATATGCAGAGTACATCATGCGAAATGCTGGCCTGGATGAATCACAAGCGGGAATTAAGATTGCTGGGGAAAAGATCAACAACCTCAGATATGCAGACGATACCACTCTAATGGCAGAAAGTGAAGAGGACCTAAAGAGCCTCTTGCTCAGGGTAAAAGAGGAGAGCGCAAAAGTGGGCTTGAAGCTCAACATCAAAAAAACTAAGATCATGGCATCCGGCCCCATCACTCCTTGGCAAATAGAAGGGGAAGTCGTGGAAGTGGTGACAGACTTCATGTTCCTGGGATCCCAGATCACTGCAGACTGTGACAGTAGTCATGAAATTAAAAGACGCCTGCTCCTTGGGAGGAAAGTGATGGCGAACCTAAACAGCATGATAAAAAGTAGAGACATCACCCTGCCAACAAAAGTCCGCATGGTCAAAGCAATGGTATTCCCAGTAGTCATGTATGGCTGTGAGAGTTGGACTATAAGGAAGGCCGAGCGCCGAAGAATAGATTCTTTTGAACTATGGTGCTGGAGGAGACTCTTGAGAGTCCCTTGGACTGCAAGAAGAACAAATCAGTCAATCCTCAAAGAAATCAACCCTGACTGTTCCCTGGAAGGCCAGATAATGAAACTGAAGCTCAAATACTTTGGCCACCAAATGAGAAGGGAGCACTCACTGGAGAAGAACCTGATGCTGGGAAAGACTGAAGGTCAAAGAAGACGGGGACGGCAAAGGATGAGATGGTTAGACAGTGTCATAGATGCAACGAACATGAAGTTGAGCAAACTTCAGAGGACGGCGGAAGACAGGAAGGCCTGACGGGATCTGGTCCATGGGGTCGCGAAGAGTCGGACTTGACTGTGCGACTGAACAACAACAAAATTAGGGAAATTCTTCAATAAAAACTATTTAATTTACTTTTCAAATCTGGAGTCTTCCTACTGTACTGGACCTTGATATAAACTGGTGTGCGATCCCTGTACCCCTCTGGCCTCCCCTGCTAATTTCCCCAAACAATGAGGCATAAGAACATAAGAGAAGCCAGTGTTGGATCAGGCCAATGGCCCATCCAGTCCAACACTCTGTCACACAGTGGTCAAAAATCCCAGGTGCCATCAGGAGATCCACCAGTGAAGCCAGGACACTAGAAGCCCTTCCACTGTTGCCCCCCCCCCAGCATCACTTGCCCCAGACCAAGAGTTTCTATCTATACCTTGTGGCTAATAGCCACTGATGGATCTCTGCTCCATATGTTTATCCAATTTCCTCTTGAAGCCGTCCATACTTGTAGCCACCACCACCTCTGATGGCAGTGAATTACATGTGTTAATCACTCTTTGGGTGAGGCAGGCCATTGGCAGTAACAACCCCATCATTTGTAAGTGCCAGTAAAGGAACATACACTTACAACGTATTTGTGGTTCAGTTCAGAACACACACTTAAAAGAGTGTGGGTTTTTTCCTTGTGTTTGAGGATGCTGCTCACAATTTTTAATAAAATCATAACCAAGCAGAAGAGTTATCACTGTGCCTGAGGAACTTCTTACCAAATGGGGAAGTAGAGAGTGAGAAGCAACATTCTTCAATTTCTAACAGACAATCTGACTAAATATAGGGAAAGTGTTGACTTTTTCATTGATTGTAATTGCAGTCTGAAGTTTGTCTGTGAATACCCATTCTGGGCAACAGAATTTGAGAAAGATTTTGGCAAGTAGGAACTGGGAAGGATTCAGAGGGGACCTACTTGGATTATATCAACCTTAATTATTTCCAGTGAAGGCTAAAGGAATGGGACATAATTATTGAAAAAGGAGGGAAATATTGAATATTTGGAAGATTAACAGAGAAATGAGAGATCTACCACTAACCAAAGTGTGAATGATGCAGCTTGGAAGTGGTAGCCCAAAAACCAAGCACCAAACTATACCAGTCTAAATAACTGAATATCTCAACTTCTGATTCTGTGTTTTAAATAACAATTCAAAATTGAGTATGAGCTGTTTTGTCAACAGAAAAGTTGGTTAACTCATTATAATGGGTAGAAGGATGTAGACAGGCAGAACCCAAAGGAGTCCAGTCATTCACCACCTAAGACACAGCTGTAAGATAGTACCTGTCTGAAACAATGTTGGCAGAAAGCACAATTTCATTAGGGGAAATAACACATTTTCAGTGTACAAAATGACAGAAAAGGAACTGAACGACAAAGGTCGGTTTAAAAATTCTCTCTATAAGAGGTTTAATTGGATAACAATAACCAACAAATTATATAATGTTCCTCCCTTACTTTAATCTACTTTTTCCATAGCAACTATGTTATCATTATTATTTATAGAGTGTACTTCTGTAAGAAAGTTGCTAATCAGCTTCAGATATCCTTGGAAATCTTTCACAAACAGCAAGTTTATACAATGTAGCAGAAGGAATACATGAGACATTTTAGGGCACAGTCCCACAGGGTCAGCAGCACCATTAGAGAAGAAAAGACCTGTTGTGATTCCGGCTCCCCAGCAGACGCCAATGGCATCCTGCGAGGAGCCATGTTTTCCTCCATGAGGGGAGGCAAGAGGCTGGCTGCATTTGCAGCTGTGTCTCTTTAAGGGGGTGGGGCCAGCACCACCTTAACGGCCGGCCCCAGCCCCAGCTTTGCAGTCTTCGTCTCATGCTCGGCAGACACAGAGCACGAGGTAGTTGGGGAGCTCACTGGCAGCGGCGGGGCGATCGCGGTAGTGGGACAATCGCACGAAGAGGCTTTTTGGCTGCAAAAGTCCTCTCTGCGGCGGCGGCTTCCCTGCCTTGACAGCAATCATGGTGGGCGATCGATCAAGAAGGCTCGTGGTGGCAGCGTGTTTTTTCAGTGGCAGCGCCATTTCTTGCTTAGTGGCGTCGGGCTGCTGAGGGGCCGATTGTGCGGCAGTGGAGGCTTGCTGGGGCTGCTCTTGGGCAGTTCCAGCTCCTCTTAATATAACAAAACAAAACAAATAAAAAAAGAACGAGGGAACACGCAACAATTGGGAGGTCCAGTGAGGTGTAGGGGCAGTGGGTGAGGCTGCCTGGGGCCCAGTTTACCTTCTTTTATAATCTTAAGGCAGCAGAGTTGAGAAATCCCCACCCATCCTCTGTGAGTTTTTCTTCATAGGGACTGTAGGGGTGGGTTGACAGCTCATCTGTCCTCTTTCCTTATCTTAATTCACCCCCCCTCGATTAAATGGCCCAGGTGGTTTTGGTGGGCTAGGCCCCCTGGTGATGAATTTGACTAGTTCTGTTGCTGGGGTTAGGCAGTTAAGTAGCCATTTTGGTGAGGTCATCCAGAAGCTGCCATCTTAGGCAGGTCTGGTACAGTGGGGAGGTCTCTTGCAGGCAGCCATCTTGGGGAGGTCTCTTGCGGGTGCCATTTGGAAAGGTTTGGGGTGGCGGTCATTTTATAATCATATTTTAGTACGACCATTTTAAGACACCCCATTTTTACAGCTAGCAGTCATGGCAAGCAGGAAGGGACAGAGCAAATCCAATGGGAAAGGGCCTGCACCAAAGGTGCCTAAGAAGGTGCAAGTGGCCCCTTCTGTGGTACCTTCCTCTTCTGAGGATGAGGAGGAAGTGCGAGAACAGCAGATAATATTAGATAAACTAGCAGCTCTACAGCAGGCAAAAGGTTCTGTGATTCCTAACCCCTCTGATGCGGTAGTCCAGCCTAGCCATCATAAGGAGAGTCGGGCTGAGAGAAAAAGGTTTTGGGAGGAAGTACTTAAGCAGTTATCTTCCATTGCATCTAGATCTGGAGACGGTGATATGATTCTTGATGGGGCTGAGACGGTGCTGGTGGGAGCAGCTGGTGCCGATGATTCGACAGCACTAGTGGTGGCGGATGCTGAGTGGCCTGGTCCCAGTGATAAGGAAGACGAGGATACACAGCAGGGCACATTTTGGATATGGGGACCTTGGGAACCACCCCCTACTGTAACACAGGATTCCCCAGGCAATAGTCAGGCACTAGGCCCTAACCCTAACCCCCTATGGGCATGCAGGCCCCTTGGGGTTCCTTTATGCCTCCGACAATGGATATGCAAGCTAGTCCCTGGGGGGCGTGGGGTTTCTCCCCATCTTGGGCTAATCCCTATGTGGCAGCATCTGCAAAGGCTATGCCCTTTGGTGATGCTGCTTTGCCTTTGGGGGATCATCTTTTGCCTGTGACCAGGGAAAAGATTTGCAAAGGGGACTTTGTTGATGTCTTCAGCCTTCTTTATAATGCAATAGAAAAGAAGGATAAAAAGGAGCTGGATGACAAGGACAAAGAGGTTCCAAGGAGGAGGCGAGTGGATAGGACCTTTCCAGGTGCTGTGTTCTGTGGCAGGAGGAGAAGGATTCTCATCTGCAGACACAGCTTCATTTTCTGGGCAGCCCACCGAGCAAACAGATCGGCCATCAGCTTTCAGTTGGGCCTTAGCCTATGGGCCAGGTGGAATGGAGGGAACACCGCAGCCTATGCTGGGCGGGCCTTCTCCACCTCCTGTTTGGGAAGGGTACTGTCTCTCCACCCAATGTGCTGGTTATACACCTGGGCAGGGCTCTAGTCGGGGGGGAGCTCTCAGGTACGGAGCTCCGGAAGAGAACCTCTAGGGGGCGGGGCGGTCACGTGGTGAAGCCCCGCCCCCTTCTTTATCCCGCCCTCTGCTTCGATCCTCATTCCGTTTGGGAATGAGGATGAAGCAGGAGGGTAAGTAGCCGGGCCTTCTGACACACTTCCGGTGATGTCAGGGGGTGTGGCCTTCTGTCACTTCCGGTGATGTCAGGGGGCGTGGCATATGCAAATAAGTTATGCTAATGAGTTATGCTAATGAGCTCCGGCAGCTCTTTTTCTACAACAAGACCCCTGCACCTGGGTGGAATTGATTTGGGTTTCTTGAAAGGGAAGGCCCTAGTATTGCAGGCCAGGGATGATTTTGAATTCATTCAGCGCCAGTGGCCAAATGCAATGATTGTTTGGTCAGCACAGAGAATGGCGAGGCACTTTTACTTTTAACATCTGGTAATTATTAATTTATCAGATTGTTGGAAATGAGGATAAAAGTAAAATAATAACATGCAATAATATATATCACTTCCATCAGAAGAATCAAAAATAGGGTTTCTTAACTCAGATGAATTATCTTCAGGGTCATTTATTATGCTACTGCTCATAAGTGTCATTCAGAGTATATCTATTCTTCTCTCTGAGACAGAAAAACAACAACCCAATGCCTGTTTTGTAATTTACATTATTACTGGAGACACTGTTAATAATAATACTACAATATCAAAACCAGTGAGGAAAATCTGTTCATTATTGCTTTGTTTCCTTCTTGTGTTGTTGGCTTGTGTTTAGATATGTATATTTTTGTCCAATAAAGGTAAAAGAGAGAGGGAAGAAAAAAGAAACAATAAAGAAAACAGCTACAGAGGAAAATTTTATTTGAAATGTTCTTAAAGGTGAGATTTTCAAAAAGTTTCTGTGGAAAGAGAAAAAAGGCAGCCATGTCTTTGAAGCTTGTGGAATTTTCTTGAAGAATTGATCTAGTACATTTTCTTCCAAGGACTTTATGTCTATGTACATCATTTCCCCTTCCTCCTTTTATCCTCACAACAGCCTTGTGAACAGTGTTGGATTTATGCACAAGCTAAGGATGAAACAGCTCAGGGAAGACTAAATAAAGAAGATGACTGAATTTCACATTATTGGTGTGTGTGTGTGTTTTTTTAAAAAAACACACATTTTGGTAATGCTCTGGGGCCTCTTAAACTTGAGGTAGTTTAAGGCCTCCACCTGTCTTAAACTGGCCCTGTCTGTGAGGAAGGCTAGGCTGAGAGAGTGACTAAACCAGGGTCACAAAGTAAGTTTCATGCCTGAGTGCAGATTTTAATGCAGGTTTCCCAGATCCTAGTCTGACACTTCAATCACTACACCACACTTGTTCTGTAATGCCACCTCGGAAAGCCTACTGACTTGCACGGGGAAACCAGAAAGTGTTGTGCCAATTTGTTTATTTCTCTCTGTGTGGTGTAGATTACACATATGCTTTTGATTCAAGCGGTTTCTGCCAGTTACAAAAAAACGAAAATCTAATTCTTAAACTGTACAATAGTTTTCCACATTTAAGCAAATAAACCCTGTATAATATTGGTGCAGAATGTCTTTGGGAGTCTATCATGTTCATGCAAGTGACCAGTGTTCCCTCTAAGTTGAGTTAATGTGAGCTAGCTCACATTTTTTAAGCCTCCAACTCACACATTTTTGTCTTAGCTCAGGAAGGATGGCTCCAGAGCAAACTAATTTATGCAGGAGCCAAGTCACTCACAACTTTAACAGCAGTAGCTCACAAAGTAGAATTTTTGTTCACAAGACTCCACAACTGAGGGAGCACTGCAAGTGACATATAAAAAAGTTAATCACATTAAGCAACAACACAACACTTAGTTGTCCACTCATTTTGTGTATGGTATAGATTACGTATCAGATGTATAAATTGCCTATTCCAAGTAGAAGACATTGGGCTGTGTCACACTACTTCTCTTTTAATCTGTGAGATTAGGTATGGTGTGCTTTTAAATTTCTTGTTTCTTTCTCTCTCTCAAGATATGTAACACTGCCACCAAAAATTTAATTCCAGTCTTATTAATTAACCTTTCCCACAGTATTGTGCCCAAGCTCTAAGGCTCCTTCGTTGGACTATGTGGTCCTGAGGATGAGACTCTTATATTTTAAACAGCATATGACTCTCAGTTAATGATAAACAAGATAAAACTTTATTTGCACAAGAAGTGTATTGGTTACAAGATGTTTTTTACTTGTCTCTTCAGTGAATATACCTTCTCCAATCTTTATTACATGTTTCTCAGTAAAATCTTTACCTCTTTAACTTAGGTTTCTGTCAGCTTTTCCCCCTCGCACTCTTATAATACTCTGACAATATTAGATTTTGACTAATATGCCCCCCTGAAGTATTTTACTTTTTCCCCAAGAATTTTAATGCCTTTCACAGCACTTATGTAGGATTCTAATTAGAAGACTGCTTCTCAGACTCTGTAGACTGACCACAACTGACAGCTGCTGACTGAACACACTGCCTTCACATACACACATAACTCCGCCCATACACTCTCAGTCACCAACCAATCACCTCACTTACTCATCTCCCTCTTTCACCTCCCCCCTTTTCTTCTGACACCAACCATTTAAAGAAGCACACACTTCTAACTTGAAATCATTACAGGCTGGATCCAAAGTTTCCATTCTACTAGTGGTGGAGCCTTCCTTCAATGTAAGGTGACTTCTACTAGTGTATGGAGCCTTGCTCCTAAGGGAAGCATTCTGCTAATGCTTACTTGGGCTCACCATTAGCAGAATGGAACCTTTGGATCCAGCCCTTTATTCACATCTTTTATTTTTATTTTTTCATTAACAATTTTTTATTTTTTTACAGTCAATGGAAAAACAGCATTTGTGAGTGTAAATTTTTAAGCCAACCAATTAGGCTGAAACTATAGGATAGATTAAGAATATCCCATAGAAAATGATTTCAGCTATTGTGACATGTTTT
>NW_015172055.1:11374-17712 GCF_001447785.1 Gekko japonicus | reverse complement strand
TAAATTCCTTTCCCCAAGACCTCTCTCCCTAATTAGAGCAAAACTCCACTTTCATTTATGCTCCATGGACTGCTGTGAAAAACCAATGAAAGTTGTTAGCACTCCTCAGAAGATGGAATTAAGTCATTAGAGTACATAAGGGATAGAGTGATTTTGTATATTAACCAACTATAGTTGACATAATGCATTAATGCTGAAGTGTCAGGAGTGACTTCAAAACTGTAAAACAAAATAGTATTTAGAGGGGCATAGGCAAGCATAAACCAACAAAGATGGAAGGGACTAATAATCTAGACTGTATACTTGACCTGTAGAGTTTGAGCAAAGTCCTCTACTGCCCTGTAAACATTTTTACTCGAGTATAAATTAAACATAATGTGTATATGTATTAACATGAAGCTTTTTCCCCACGTTAAAAATAGGGTTGGCACCAAGCAAATCATCTGAAGTTATAATTCTGGAAATCTTTTTTTCAAAATGAATAATTATATAATAGAAATGTGAACACAGATCTTACAGATCTTAAAATAACATAATTTAATAAATTATAACAAAATACATCCTATGAAACTCTGTGTGATGGACAGGTGCAATTCTGCCTCTCTTTGCAAACAACCAATGAGAGCTGATGGAATGTTGAGAGGAGAGCTGGCAGTTAGACCTGTTACGACATTTGAAGAGGAGCTAGGGTGGTGTAGACAGCTTGAGCTAGTGAGCAAACCTGAAGCTAGCTGAAAGCACAATGTATTGTGACAAATAAACTTGGAAGCATGAATCAAGTTAGGGATCAAAATAAAATCTATTTATATGAATCACTCCAATGTTGTCTTAAGACTTCAATAAAAGTTAACTCTTTTCTGGTTAATTCTACTCACTGAATGTATACTGTTTCAGGGAAAGAAATGCACATACATAAACCTGTCAAGCCTTCGCCTCTCTTTATACATATACATATAAATAGATGGTGGAAGCATGAGATATAGCAGTATTTGATTCCCATCCTCAATAGCTCTGAGTGATGGGTGGCTGATAAGGCCACTGGGCTGCCCTGTCTGGTAGTGTATCTGGGAAGTATGTGGAAGGGTTAGATTTCTCTATAGATTTTAAAAGAAGCAAGACAGGTGGTGAACTGTGACCTGCCTATAACCTTGAACCTGTGGACAGAGGTTGGTGGTGGTAGCGTCTGTGAAGTGGGATTACATTCTGCATTATATTGGACTTCCATAAAACCAAAAATTGTGTCCATGCTTCTTGAAAAGTCTCCTTTCTTTCCATTTTGAGTTTGTACAAATTCAAGACAGATTGAACAAGTTTGCCATTTTGGCAACTGCCCATACGTTTTTATCCTTTGTTTTACAGTAGGTGGTTTATAATTTTACCAGTTAGTGACCACAATAATTTCAGCTGTTCCCTTTAAATTCCAGATTAATTCATGATGTTTGGCTTTGAGTAAGTCCTCCTAATACCCCTAGACTCCTACTGTGCCAGCCTAGTAATGCACACTTCACTTTTTGAGTACCAAATGTTGAATTTCACTGTATCAGTGATAAACTGATATTTGTGTGCACACGGCAGGCAGGAAGGTGGGTGGGCATGCGGGTGGGTGGGGGAGTGGAAGGGGTCGGGGGAGGGGGAGAGGGAGGAAGGAAGGAAGGAAGGAAGGAAGCAAGGAAGGAAGGAAGGAAGGAAGGAAGGAAGGAAGGAAGAAAGAAAGAAAGAAAGATGCCATCCTTGGAGACACAGAGTTGGAAAATACTCCCTTCTATTAATTAACAGTTCTCCTCATTGAACTCTCCAGCTGAGAGAGTAGGGGTGGGCACAAACCAGAAAATTTGATTTAGTTTGTGGCATACCCGGTTCATGAGCCACAAACCCTCACAAACTTTTAGGTGCCAGATGAACCAGTTTGGTTCATGAGATTTGTGATGTGGCAGAGCACCCCCCAGTGTGCTAGAGACACTTAACTCACAAGGGATTTCTGACTGACTCTCTTCTGCCTGCCCTCCAATTTTGATGAGGACTGGATTTACGAGTTCTGAGATGCCCCCACCCAACGAAGGTACTCCCAGGAAAGTACTTTCTGGGGCAATAGCAGGTACAGGTTCAGGAGGTTCAGGAGTGTATAGCAGAGAAATCAAGCTTGCAGTGGACCTACCACTGATGCTCCTCTATATGCCCTTCAAGTTATGTGCAGATTGGACTTAAGCGGCCTGAGTTATGGCCCTCTGAAGAAAATACCCGCAGGAAAGTGCTTTTTGGGAAAATGTCAGGCACAGATTCAAAAGTGCAAGCTACGCACATCAAAGGCACAGGGAACCGCACCATTCCTCTGCAATCTCTCCCCTGTTGCTTTGAAGTTTGCTTTGGAATTTGGTAAACATTTTGATTGAGCAGAGACCATCTGTCTAGAAATGTATCCATTCATGAACCACCACAAACCACCAAAAACCACTTGAACATCTGTGGAAAGTTCATGCTGGTTGACCTGCCTTCAGTTTACGAATCATGAACCAGCCAAAATTCCTTGTGCCCATCTCTATGAGAAAGTCTCTCACGTAGAAAAAGAGGATCTTTGACTCCAATTCATTAAGGGTGTGTTCAGACGGCTCTTTAGATCCACGTGAGGCATGAGTGCCTCATGGATTTAAATGTAATGTCCAGACATCAACATCTGGGAAACGTCCATCTTCCATGAGTATCCCATTTTGCTGCGCTTTGGAGCCATACTAAAAAGGTACTAGTTAAAATCTGGAGTTTTCAGTTCCAACGGGCCAATCGCAGACTTGCCCCCGTCTGATCGTTCCAGCGTGCAATTAAAAAATAATGCCCGTTCGGGATGGTCTGACATCAGACCATTCCGAATGAGTGCCATTTTTAAAAAAATCTTGATTCTTTACATACGCGGATAAACAAGGCCATGATATCATGCCTATGCACATGCACAAACAGTTTTTTTTTTAAGAAAACCCACCGCACGTGCCTCCTTCAGTGGATGCCGTCTAGACAATTCACAGCAGAAGCCGTGTGCAGTAAGGCGATTCCCCCGGGGGATGTCTGGTCATGTGAGGATGGATTTAAAAGATTGGGATCAAATTTGAGCCGGCATAATGTCGGGATTAGCTGCCCGTCTGAACGCACCCTAAGTCTGCGATCAGTGTACTCTTTAACTGGGGAACTTTGCAATTATCCAATCATTCATTGAAATCAGTATCTTTACTTCCATAGGCAAAAGCTTTACCCAAAACATTGAGCTTTCTATATAATCACCTTTCAACAACAGAAACAAAAAAGGGGATTTCAAACATGTATATAAACAATGCATTACAACCTCCTTAAACACTTCTCCATGGCATCTTGCTGTTCAAATATGGAAAACTTAAACACTGCCAATATTTATTGATTTGCACTTGCTTTTGTTCAATAATGACCCTTCAGAGAGAAAAAAATGTCTCTCTGAAGCTAGAACAAATGATATGTTTAGGTGTTTGGATTTGTGCCTGCTGCAGAGATGATGAGTTCAATAACATTAACATTCTGGTCACAGTTGCTAATATGGAGAACTCACTAATGCAGCCCATTTTCTAACCTTTCTTAATTCTTAATTAAAAATGTTTGTAAACAAACTGAAAATTGTCACAAAGATTATACAAGCTCTGTTTTCTCACCAAGTACAAACAGTTCATCTTATCTCTTTAATTTTATTAGCTGGGCTCAAAATCAGCATAGTGGTGAGCTTCTCACATGATTTAATAACATTCACTGCGTGACTTGGAGATTAGATTGTTTATACAGCTCTATTGCCTACCTCTGCCCAGGATGGAGGAACAAAATGATGGCCCAACTCCAGTGGTGCTTCTTTGGTAGGTTTGTTTTGTATCCTACCTCCTCTCAATGAGATCAGTTCATAATCTTGCCCTACTTTATACATGCTGTGACTGCTGAAATAGGCAAGACTGAGAGTTATGTCGGAGCAACACATCATTGGATGTTGCAATATTATTATTTTTTCCCTTCAGGATTTTCCTTTCTTGGCAAGAATATTCAGGAGGTAAAATGATCACAGAGGCATGTATCCTACTAGTAAACATCATCCAGTCTTAGGAGCCATTAGAGAATGGCTTTTTAGATTGGGGAAAGGCTTCAGAATTTGATAAGGCACCTACCAGTCTGTTGGTATGAAAAGACTCCCATATCTAAGCCAGCATGAGAGAATAACACATCCACTGGAGTGCACTAAGGTGAGATGTATGCATTCTTCCTCAGAAACACTTGTGAAAAGATAGCACATCCCTATCCACAAGCCAGAGATGCTGGTGAGTTCCAGTGCAACTTATTTGCACTTCCTTCTTGACTACTTTTTGAATAGCTGGTGCATTATCAATTAAATACAGAAGCAGACATCAGCAACTATAACAAGCCCTTCTGAATACTCCTGCCTGCCACAGCATCCAGAAAGGCTTCAGTATGTCAGTGTATATTGATGCCAATTAATTCGGGACACATCGAAAAAACAAATATCAGCCAGCGGCCTTTTTTTCTGGTGACAGATTTTGTGCCATTTCTATTGATATATAAAACAGACGAGTGATGCATCTCATTCTTCCTCCAAAGCATCAGGGTGGGCCAACTCATTAAACATCTTTTCCAACTTGATCCAGAGACCAGCTGTCCAGGCAGCACAGTTGGAGTTCAGCAATCACTGGAGTGGACTAACTGTAGCCAATTTGAAGTTGGAGGGGGGTGATTACAGTTCAGGTTCCAGACATGTCAATGGACACTCTAGCTCTGTGCCCACTCACTCTGCAGTACTCACAAATTAATGGCACTACCCCAATGAAAGTGTCATCAAGAGTGTAGCACTTAACGTAGAATTATAGGCATGGAAGTCCACCTCGAGGTTAATTTAACTTAGTTTCTAGTTGTTGGAATGGCCTACTTCTGACAAACAGCAGATGAGTAACTTGTATTGCTTCGGACTGCTCACGTAAATTATAGGGATGCCAGCCTCCTGGTGGGACCTGGGGATCCCCTGGAATTACAGCTCATCTCCAGACTACAGAGAACAGTGCCCCTGCAGAAAATGGATGCTTTGCAGGGTAGACTCTTTGGCATTGTGCCCCACTGAAGTCCCTGTCCTTCCCATGATCTACCCCTAAATCTTCAGGAGTTTCCCAACCTGGAACTGGCAAAAAAACAAACCCATCTCCTGCCAGTGGCCAGGCAGAGCTGGCAGCTCTATACTCAGACTCCTCATGCCCTCAGAAAAACTAGTAGGTCAGGAGGTAAGGGATGCTAAAAACCTTCTTGATATATTTTTTTGTATGTGCGCAGGGAATTTTTTCCCCCATGTGTAATTCCATTATTTTAAAATGATTTGTGTTACCAAGTGCAACCACTGGAGATGTGATTTGCAGCATGGGGGAGAGGAACTTTTTAATCATTCTACCTCAGGCCATTTTTGCTGAAAACTGCACTCCCTCTTAAGCTGCTTGGGGATCCTCTGGGTAAAAGGTATAGATAACCTTTTTTTAAAAAAAATGGAAATGCAAGAAATGTGTTGTTCAGCCCTTGATGAGAACTAAGCCCGATACTGTTTATATATAGCAACAAGGAGACATGGTGCAAATACAAGTTTACCCAGGGTTGCCAGGATCCCAGAATTACAGCGGATCTCCAGACAAAAGAGTTTAATTCACTCGGAGTATATGAGCTTACGCATAAAAGCCTATGCTGAAATAAACTTGGTTAGTCTTGAAGTTGCCATTTGATTTCAGTATAATATACATGTAAATGTGTGGTGCTGATTTATTTATGCACAGATTTGAATGGCAAAATTGTAGGGCAATGACACAAAAGAAGAAGAAGAGAAGAAGAGGATTGGATTTATACCCCGCCCTTCACTCAAAGTCTCAGAGCGGCTTACAAACGCCTTTCCCTTCCCCTCCCCACAACAGACACCCTGCGAGGTAGGTGGGGCTGAGAGAGCTCTTGACAGAAATGGCTCTTTTTCAAGAACAGCTGTGCCAGAACTATGGCTTGCCCAAGGTCATCCAGCAGGTACAAGTGGAGGAGTGGGGAATCAAACCCGGTTCTCCCAGATTAGAGGCCGCACACTTAACCACTACATCAAACTGCCATAAATGGTGCATAAATGAAGGATGACTGTTCTATCTTTATAAGGGAAAAGTGAAACCAAAATGGGAATTTGGGGACTGAAACCAACAGGAGCGCAGAATTCAAAATAATCTCTAGCTGCCACTTGGTGAAGAGAGTCCTGCTAACAAGTGGCATATTTACGGATGAATCATTCTTCAGCCTGCTTTACTTAAGAGTGCACT
>NW_015172055.1:0-11334 GCF_001447785.1 Gekko japonicus | reverse complement strand
GTTTTCTTTAAACTTCTGTGGTGCAATATGTGGACTTAGAATGGGAGTTGCTAAACATGAAACTGAACAAAAATCCAGTGAGTGTACCCATCTGTTCATTGCTGCCCTTGTGCCTTGCCAACCTCCTGTAACTAGCCAATATCTTGTACATGACAAAAATGAACACATTCCATTCCATTTCTACTGTCCACGTTATTCTCCTAAGAAGAGGAGTCTTCGGAAACTCATACAAATATGAAAAGAAAGCCAAGCTTAGACCAAGAAACTTTAAATTTCAGGCCATTAGTCATTGCTCTCTCACAAACCCAGTGGATGCTCAAGTGTGTTTCTTTCTTTTGGCGAAGCAGATGAATCTCGATTCAAGGCTTACCCAGAGGCATAACAATCCCTGTCATCTGGATACAGATGAATACTTGAAGCATCAATAAAACTTACTGAGTCAGTTATGACTCTGGAAGACAAAGAACTTATTTCAAATACGGACAACAATTAAAAGAAACCCATAGATCATAAAACCTGGTCAAAAAATTTCATCAGCGAATACGTTAATAGACTTGTAATATATCAGGATATTAAAATAACTCCCTGGACATTATTATGTTGCTAATTTGAAAAATCTTTTATCAAGTCTGTAAAAATTAGCACCATAAAGCTTTGTTAAGTGTCATTCCACATCCTTGTGTGTTCATTTAAAAGCAAGGAGCTGCGTCTGGTGATATATTAAAGAAAAAATAAATCAATTTAGTAAGTGTTTTTAATTTCAGGCAGTTTGTACCTACATTTACATCAGTGCTATTCACAGAGATCAAGAGTAATTAAAGGTCCAATGGATACATTTTGTGTTGATGTTAAGGACTGGTTCACTATATGTCAGTAGCCCTTTCTCAGATACAAGTACACCTCCAAATATGTGAGGGAAACATTAGAGAGAACTGGGCAGCACTCAAAAGAAACCACGTGATCATGGCAGTTGGAAAAATTGGAACTGGAAATGTCACCCCTCTTCATATAGCAATCTAAATCCATTAGTGTTTCCCCCACATGATTGTGGGACTACAGCTGCTGTCTATAGATAGATATACCCAACTTGTCACCCATCAAACTGAATTCAGTCCACCAGTCATGCATGGGTTGATAGTCCTATTTCTCCTCCTTGCCTGGGATCCAACAGAGAAGGTTGTCAACATTTATAAGGCCAATATATGTCGCTGGAGTAGGGCTAGATTTATTTTGGTGTTTCTAAACTTCTACTGACCAAGAGCAGACAAATCTACTTATATAAGCAAGCCCTTAGAGCTGGAACATATGCATGGTTTACTTAGAAGCAAATTCCACTGAATTTAATAAGATTCATACCCAATTAAGTACATTTTGGATCACAGTCGTAATCTTTTGGAATATATCTTCCTTTGCACATGCCTACTGGATTCTGGCTAATAGGAGGAGATGGATTTTTTCTGCAGTTTGTGGATAAAATCTCTCGCATCTGTTCCAACTTGGACTCTACATTAGTAGCAATGGGATCAGATATTTCTGGGATACTGATATGTCCAGTTGTATGGGATACCTTTCAGCTTGTTCATTCTGAGGATATGGACAGGATTCTTGGAAGTTTGAGACCTATCACCTGTTTGTATGACCCTTGCCTCTCCTGGCTGCTTAAATCTTTGGGGAGAGGCTGGCAGCCTGGCTCAGGGAGACAGTAAATGCCTCCCTGAGAGATGGGGTGGTTGCTCCTTCTTTGAACTGGACAGTGGTGTGTCTGCTCCTAAAGAAACTACTCTGGACCCAGGGGGGGGGGGTTTGAATAACTACCATCCAGTCTAAAATGTACCATTCTTGAACAAGGTAATGAAATGAGTGGTGGCTGGCCAACTTCAGAGATTCCTGAATAAAGATTTTGCCCCCCCAGACAGAAGAAATAGACAAGAAGGTTGGATGAAATAAGGCCACCCTTATTAAATTATTAACTTAACGGCAAAGGGCAAAAATGGAAACAGCGGCATGGCTGGGCCTGGCGTCGCTTTGACTCCCATCCTCAAACCATATGAGTGGCAAGACACCACGGCCCCCGGGTTGGAGCCAACCGTAAGTTGCTTACAAACCCAGCTGAGCCAAGATTGGGATGCACCCTCAGGAGCCCATCTTACGTAGCAGCTGAACTTTATTTAAACCTAATTCTGCCCTAATAAAGTGACGAACTAACCCAAGGCACCATCCCAAACCGATTCCTCAATCCACTGGCAGCAGTTCAGGATAGGTGAAAAAAACCCCTTCTCAATAGCCAATCAGAGAAGGGGACAAAAAATAGCCAATCAGAGAAGGGGACAAAAAATTTCTACCCGGCTCCCCGTTAAACGGGGCAACCAACCTGTGCTTACACTACATACAGGGCGGGTGGGTGGGCCAAGCACGAGGCGAGCGACTGGCTGAGGAGAGAGCGGAGCAAGCCTATTAAGGCTGCTCAGGCTCCGCTCCCCCTATTGGAGCTGAAGCTCCACCGCAGCCTGCCTTACCTAGTTCCTCCTCACGAGGAGGCAAACGCGGCCCCCATGAGGCATGCCGTGGGCTGTCTCATGCTGGGCCGGATTTTTAGATCAATTCCAATCTGGTTTCGGCTATGGAACTGAAATGGCCTTGGTTGCCCTTGTGGATGATATGTAGCAGGAGATGGACAGGGGGAATATGACACTATTAATTCTCCTGGACCTCTCAGAGGCTTTTGATACCATTAATCATTGTAACCTGGATCTCCTTTAGAGATTGGGACTGGGAGGCACTGTTCTCTGGTGGTTCCAGTCCTACCTTGAGGGTAGGTTTCACTAGATGCTACTGAGGGACTGCTGCTCTGCCTCTTGGCCTTTGGCCTACAAGGTTTCCCAAGGTTCTGCCTTGTCCCAAATGCTTTTCAATATCTGTTTAAAGCCACTGGGAGAGGTCACCTGGAGATTTGGGCTGAGCTGCTACCAATATGCAGATGACACTCCACTTTGTCTCACCTATGCTTGCTTCCAATTTGCTTCCAGGGCTCAATTCAAGGTGCTGATATTGACCTTTAAAGCTCAATTCAGCCTAGGACCAACATAAGACTGCTGTCTCCATACAAACCTACCTGCTCACTCTGGTCATCCTTGGAGGCCCTGCTTCAGTTGCCCCTGCTATCTGAGGCTAGACGGGTAGCAACCCAAGAAAGGACCTTCTTCGTCATGACACTAAAACTTTGGAACACCCTCCCCAGGGATAGTTGTTTCCCTCACTCTATCATGTCTTTTCCCAGTTGGTGAAGATTTTTTTGTTTCATCTGGCCTACCCCCAATAACAGCATTGTCCCTCCTTCTAGTGCTATGTGCTTATGTGTTTTTAATTTAATTTTAAATCTTTAACTGTATTTTAATTGTTTAACTGTTTTTGTGTTTACTGCCTAGTGGACCATGATTGGGTGGAAAGGTAGCAAAAAATATTTTAAATTAATAAAATAATTCCTCCACTGGAGACTGCTTGAGTGGAGTTTGATAGCTAAACAATGAGTCTGGCAGCCTAATAATTATTTATGCATATTATCAAATATTATTAATGAGATTGTTCACACATCAATAAAATGAACAGTTTTCCGATTTTAAAAAAAAGTCAATTAAAGATGAGTTCCAATACCTCTGTACAGTGAAGAGTAGCATGGAATTAGCTACAACAGAATTAGCTACATCTAAAGAAAGTTTTAGAAGTATCCATTCGTTTAAAAAAATTGCCACTGTCCTAGCAGTGACAACAATATGATTCATGGTTGTACTGCTGTACAAGGTTCTGCTCTTCTTTTTTCTTTTTGAAAAGAAGAGTATAAATCTTCATATAAGACATTACATAGTTTTGTGATTTATTTTTGTTACTCTGGATTTTAATAGCAATAGATGGCACGCAAGCAAGAATGTCCCAAAGGTGGAGAAATGAGTATCAAGAAAGTGAACTTTATAAAGTTCACCTCGTTGTACCATTGTTGTTTTGTTTCATCTACTCTTAGAGGCAAGAATGTTGGTATCTTCCAGTACTGATGACCACTACATCAGTTTAAGAACAAACATAGTTTTGGTGGAGCAGACAGAAGGTCCATCTAGTCCAGCCTACTGTTTCCTACAAGATGCCCCCTGAAAACCTGCAAAGAGGAAGAAAAAGCAATATCTAGTGGCAATATCCTATCCTCCACACAACAGATTTAGAGTCCAGTGGCACCTTTAAGACCAACAACGGTTTATTCAAGGTATGAGCTTTCGTGTGCACACACACTTTATCAAGTGTGCATGCACATGAAAGCTCATACTGTGAATAAACCTTTGTTGGTCTTAAAGGTTCTGTTGGACTCTAAATTTGTTGTACTACTTCAGAGCAATACAGTTGACCAACTGGATCTATCCTCCATGAATCTGTCTAACCACCTTTTAAAGCCATCTATGCCTATAGCAGCAGCTTCCTTATTTTAATCACTTACTGAATAAAAGAATTATTTCCTTTTGTCCATCCCGAATCCCCCATTATTGCAGTTGATGAACACATGATCTACTGGCCATAACCTTCACTGGGTGCCTTATGTGTGTGTTATGTGCCATCAAGTTGCTTCTGGTTTATGGCGAGTCGACCCTATGAATTAATGCCCTCCAAATGTTCTACCATTAACAGCCTTGTTCAGGTCTTGCCAACTGAAGGCCCTGGCTTCCTTTATTGAGTCAAACCATTTCATGTTGGCCCTTCCTATTTTCCTGCTGCCTTCAATTTTTCTTGGCATTATTGTCTTGTCTTCTCAGATTGTCTTGCCTTCTCAGAATGTGACCGAAGTACAATAGCCTCAGTTTAGTCATTTTAGCTCCTTGGGAGAGTTCAGGTTTGATTTTATATATATATATATTTAAATCAACTTTCTTCCTGGTCCAACTTTCATGCCCATACATAGTAATGGGGAATACTATGGTATGAATGAACTTGATCTTGGTCACCAGTGACACATCCTTACACTTGTCTTTTCCAGTGACTCTTGTCTTCTCTAAGGTCTCCTAAGTTCCCCTAAGTTCCACTCTTTGGGAAGAAGGAGAAAATGTTTTCTCCGTCCGTTCTCTCTATCCTATGCATAATTTTATAACCACTATCATTGTTGGAAGTGGAGGACTGTACACCGTCTCCTACCTCAAACTTCAGAGACAAGACCATAGCTCAAGATAGACAGAGAGGCCAGGACACACAGACACACACAGAGGACCCTTTTCAGCAAGATGTGATCAGTTTGATATTTTCTTCTAGGCTGAAAAGTGGTTTTTTCTTTCTTTTGAAATTCTGCTTATCATATGCTCCTGCCTTTGAGTTTAGCAGAGAGGAATTTCTTTAAAAGGGGGACACAATTATTTTTGAAATAACTTGAGGGAAATACATACAGGCACCTTATGAAAGATTTCTCTATTTTGTCTTTCATCATCCACATAAGTCTACTAGGATTTTCCCTAATTTCAATGTCAATAAATCTGGAAAACTGTCTTTTCATTCTCTACAATCTACAGTAAAAATCAAGGTAGTGCTTTTGAGCCTGATGTTAAGAACAGAGTCTAATAAAAAATGATGAAAATTTTTGTAGCAGCTGTTACACATGTCAACGGACTACTTGCTTCATTCTAAAAAGGTTTATAATTTGAACGTTCATTACCAAGTAGAGCAGCTGTTACATCTGTTTCATGGACTGGTGTGTGTGTGTTTGTGTGTTGGAGGACTAGTCCAATCACAAGGCCACCTTGAACAGTAGTGGTAATATCAGTGGGATTTTCTTTGGTGGGTTTTACTGTTTGAAAGACCAATTGATGGGCCATTACTTGGTGGTAATATGTATGCTTTGCATGCAGAACACCTCTAATTCCTCCCTTAGCATCGCTGAAGGGTAAGAAAGCTCTGACTTTAGAATTACAGGACTGAGTTAGATGGACAAATAGTCTGACTCCGTAGAAGACAGTTCCACATGATCATAAGGATCAGATGACTATCCCAGCTGGCCCCAAGGTAGGAATGAGACTTTGACAATCTAATTTGGACATAGCATGCTTTCATGAATGTTTCACTGATATTTCTGAATGTATACATCACTACATTGACCACTCTAAAGTCAATAAAGGAACTCTGTATTATAGATGAATGAATACATCCCTTTTCATTTGGTTCCCCCCACCACCAGTTTTCATGCTGTTGTTCCTGATCTGTTTCTTTTGCAACATTTTACACAATTGTTATGCCAGTTATGCAATATTAAAAACCATAAATTTAACTGAGAAAAAATCAGCTTAAGGAAATAAAAAGTGGCACTTAAGACCCACAGTTGCAATTCACACAAGGGAGAAGCAAAATTTAAATGGGGAAGGCAGGCAAAATGGTGGATATGTAAATTTTATTAAATCTATGCCTGGTGAGCCCTGTCACCCTGTCAGTCAACCCCTGGACACTGAGAGAACAGCTAGATCAGAGTGACAGAGGATTCAAAAATAATTCTACAGCTGAGAGTGGCAGTTAAGAATGTCAATTAAGGGCTTCCGGTCTATGGAACAGTGATGGCGGATGCTCTTCCCACAATGGGGAAGGGCGGTTCGCACACCGGCGGCCTCAAGTGACACCCCTGCGGAGCCTTTGTGATAGGCTCCAGGCCAGGGGGCTTTTGAGGGGTAGCCTCTTCGATGGCATAATGCTGGAGAATTGAGGTTCCCCGCCCCCCCGACAGTCCAGTTGCTGAGTGGGCTTCGGTCATAAGCTGGACTGACCGGGACAAGCACCGGAGATCGAGCGGAATGGCATAAAACTGAGCGTGGTCAAAGAAACTGACCAACAATGAACGTGAGTTCTGAATAAAATGGAGTAGTTTGAAAAGCGATCCCCCCCCCCCGGTTGAAAACAGTGATTGCGAAGAGAAACGCCTCTTGCGCGAATGAGCGACTAATGGACACGAAGGGGGAGAGGGGAGGAAATAAACCGAAAGTGTTTTGAGAGACTTATCTGAATCGTGAAGTCATTTGGCAGTCAGAGTCTGAGACCGGAAGAGGGAGCAGATGTCCTCAAACTCCTGGCGGATATGCTCAAGCCGGTGATGCAGCAACTCGATGGTATTAACCAGCAATTGACTGTGATGAATAAAAACTTTGCAGCACAGCAGCTTCAGCTGAATGAAACAGAGAAAAAAGTGGAGCAGGCAAACAAGAAAATTAAAGAAATAGACACCACAAGCAAGAAGTTGAAGAAAAGGCTGGGAGATGTGGAAACGAAGCAGAATTGCCAAGAGAATCTAGTTTTGCAGCTACAGATAGAAAAAGCTAACATGATTCTCAGGTGTCAGGGAGTTCCTGAAATGGATCGGCAAGACTTGAAGAGGGTGCTTGGTGAGATTATCACTCCAGTAATAGGTTTAACAGTGGATGAACTGGTAAATGAAATGGAGTCAGCCTATAGGGCATACTCCAATTACATTAAAAAAATAACCTACCTGGAGAAATAGTGGTTAGGTCTGTAAGAAGACAAACCAGAGATGCCATTTTAAAAGCAACTTCAGCAACTCCACTTAAAATGGGAAATGTAACCATTAAAACCTTAAAGGACATTCCAATTGAAATTAGACAAAAGAGGAAAAATTACAAGGACTTAATTTCTTTTCTTCAAACTAATGGGATATCGTACAGGTTGGCGGTTCCAGAGGGTGTCATCTTTAAGATCAACAATAGAAGAGAGAAAATAGACTCCACTTTTAAAGCCAAAGAATTTTTGAGACGTCAGCTGGGGACAGATGAAGAGTCCAAAGAGGAAGAAACGAAGTCTAGTGACTCTGCTACCTCGGGAACGGAAGAGGATTCTGCGGCAGAAAAGTGTGCAGGACCAGCCAGAGTGGTATATGATTTTAGAGACAGAAAGCTGAAGTAAAGGCAGAAGGACTTGGAAAATGGCCTTTTGAAGCGAAGAATAAGAAGATGATCAGAGACTTCTCTCATAACAACTAACAAAATAACATATAAATAGCGAATTGTTATAAGCAAGAACTCTACAAGTATATTGTGATACTAAAACGAATTGTACTAAAATTTTACTAAAAGTGAAAAGATCTCCTTCTCTTGGGGTTTTAGTTTAGTGTGGTTTGCTTTCCTTTATCCTTAGTTGTAGTCCCTTCCCTAATATTTCTTTGTAGTTTTTGTCGTATTTACAAAAGAAAAAAAATTCCCTCCGGGGATTTAAAAAAATAAATAATGTCAATTAAGAATGACAATTGATTTGGAAGGAAGCTGAGAGGATCAAGAAGGATTCCCATTCAAACCTGAGGGAAATAGCTCCTAGTAAAGGGGAGGGGGTAGTTCCTATCCACTCTGAGGGAAATACCTTCTAGTAAAGAGGGATGATCCCTATTGTGTCTGAGGGAAATTTTATTCCTGTTGCTTGTTCAAGTCCTAAATCTGATATCTAACTGACCATTCTCCTCATTAGTAAAATAAAAGCTTGTTTGTTTTGAATTACCACTGGCCTCTTGTGTGGCATTATCAAACCAAGACAAAAAGAAGAATTTTAGTCAGTTCTTCAGCTCTCTAGACTGGGTCAGTGTATATCTACATACATTTAAATGACTGAGTAGGACAGACTGAAAAACAAGAAAAGGGGCTGCCCAGCCAAGAAGAAGGTAAAGGGAGCCTGGGGGGAATAATCATAACTGCAATCTAACCTGAGAAACTTACGTAATGTAGGGGAACATGACAACAAACACATATAATAAATGTGTGACTTATGGGATGGTAAAGTAGGTCGAAGAATTTGTGAGAAAAAGAGCCACAAAGGAAAGGGTAATGTGTAATAAAGTTATAAAGAAGCATTTCTGCTAAGCTCAGTTATAGGAGAAACAAGTACCAAGTAAAAGCGGATTGATTTAATTTTCTATATTCTTAAACTAAGAACAGGGCTGGCATTTCACTTATCTGAAAACTTGGTTAATGCATAGGAATGCAAACAATTGATTTCTGAACTAGACCAGAAAAGCATGGCTGAACTCTAGAAATCAAATGGGTTTCAATTGCTGCTGTCTAGCACAGGGGACCACTTGGAATAACTTTATTGGTGACAGTAAACTTTTACACTTCTCTGGAAAGCATATTTCAAAAGGAGAGGCTCTATCAGTCATAATGTGCAGGAACCGTAACATTTATTTGGCAGCTTGAAGATTAAATAATCAAACACCTCCTAGTTTACTGGACGAGGGATATATAATGGTTGTATCAGTCCTGAAAAGTTTGCACACTGTCCCCCCACAAGGGTTTTTGCCTATCAATTCATTTGAAATTCATTGTCTCTAATGTACATAATGTATAGCATATTGGGAGACCTGGAGTAGGACCAACTAAAGCATTAAGCTATTTAAAAGAATCATTATCCTGTTTAAAAGCTAAACATCCTTGAACAACATTGCAGTGCTTATTTTACTTCTAATGTTACTTAAAAAAAAATCTATTACAACTCCAGAAATAGATGAGTTAATTTTTGCAGACTGCCAGTATAGATAAGCTACAGCATTTGGCAAGGATACAGTATATATGGTAATTGGTGCAGCTACTGCCTTTGCCATTATTAATTCTATACATCTGTTTCATGTTGTCATTTGTGATTACCCATTTTGGGGAGGGGAAGGAGACAGATTACTGTGCGAAAAGAATAAAGTCCAATAGGGCCTTTAGGAGCAAGCCTTTGATCACAGGTAGAGCACATTTTGCTGATAAAGAGCTGGGTTGATTCACACTCGCTGATACTTTGAGCTTTAGGAATCAATTAACTAAAGTGGTTGCACTCTCCTAGGAGAGGCCTTTCACTTTAAAGCAACACAAGGAGGCATTAACAGACTGGAGGAAATAAAAAGGCCATGTGCTACTTGAAGCAGAACTTGAGAATTCAAAGTAGATTTCCACTTAATTATATTTTAACAATAAATTGAAATCTCAGTTTAAGAATCGAAAGAAGCACCACAATGCAATGAGTAAGTTTAGTATCATTTTGAATTTGTTGTGTTACTTTCCTTCAGAAAAATAAATGCTCCTTTATAGCAGCCTGAATAGCTCAGACTAGCCCAAGCTCTTCAAAGCTTAATAGCTAAGCAGTGTTGTCCATGGTTAGGACTTGGATGGGAGACTAGAAGGGAAGGTAATTCCTAAGTCAGTTGTAAATTGTTGGCACTGAGTTATTATTATACAAGTTCCTTTATCAGCTTCACCTCACGGTGTCACTTATATTGTGGTTTGATTTCATTTTGCTCTTGCAAATGTCCTTCATCCTTTACCAGGACAGGCATCATTCCAGGTCAAATAGGCTGGACTTGGGGCAACTCTCAACTACAGATTTAGATTCAGTTTTCCCTCTCATTGAACCATGGGATCTGCAAGTGGAGACAGAGACTGGAGAGAGGTATTTTGCTCCCTTCGTCCTTCCCACCTCAGTCTCCTGACCTGCATGGCTGTTGGAAATGTGGGTCCAGCAACTCCAGGAATAAACTTTCCCAGGGTCAGAAAGAACTGTTGGGGGAAAGAGAATGCAGGAAAGTTCTGCAGCCGTTGTGTCTGAAGACTGCAGGGTTTAGTCCCTTATTCTGTATGTATTGTTGGAAGGTGAATGATGCAGCTGCAGCCTTACTGAAAATAAGCAGGCCCCCGTCTGAATGGATTTGGATGACAGACACCCTGGAAATTTCATAAATGCAACCTTGATCTGAATGGAGCTGATAGCTATTAATGCTAAAGAAAGAGATGAGATTCAGCTACAGTCATAGCAGCCTTGACTCTTCAGAATGGAAAGAAAAAAAATTTCCTCCCCGTGTCTAGAATACAACCAGATTAAACTGGGTTGGGTCAGAACATGAAACAATTCACATTTGATTGTACTAATTTAGCAAAGGCCTTACAAATATACCCTGAGACAGGATCCTCAGTGCATCCCATTCATCTTATAAAAAGGCTTTGGGCCAGAAGGTAAATCTTAGCCTTCCGGGCTCTTACTTTAGGAGATGCAGCTAGTCCAAGATGATAAAAAAGGCTCCTGAGAATTTGTGAGATGCCATTCTGTGCTTTTATTTATTTATTTATTTTGATTTATACCCCGCCCTCCTCGCAAGCAGGCTCAGAGTGGCTTACAGTAATTGGTACCCTGTACCATAAAAACCATGTACAAAATTTAAACTTACAACAACAACATTAAGCATTAAAAACAGTCCAACAATTAACAATTAAAGTGCTAAGTGATGGTACTCTTTGATGGTAATCATTGCATGACTCAGATGGCATACTTGTTAGGAGCAGGTCTTTATATTGG
>NW_015172054.1:419668-435437 GCF_001447785.1 Gekko japonicus | reverse complement strand
TTTCGTTACATAGAACGGGAAAGTTGGGAAATCTTATCGATGGCATCCGCCTTCCTTATGGTAATCCTCCCCTACAGAAGAAGGATGGGGGTTGAAAGGACACTATTGTTGTGAGGGCTAGATATGATTATTGAAAGCTGCCTCGGCCAGCTACTGCTGGGGAGGCCTCGCTTGGTATTTACTCGGGTGCTGCGAAGAGAGATGCCCTGGTGGTTCATCCATGCATTATAGCTGACAGACTGTGTTAGAAACAGAGAGGAAGCTGTAAGCAATCTCAGCATGGGTGTTAGCCAAACTGGCTGAATTATTCATTTGTGAATAAATTAACAGATAAATTTAGCTTCCCCTTCTCAACACAAAGCATCCAGAAATGGATCCTCATCCCTAAGAATGGATTGATTTTCTAAGTATTCGCCGGTGACTTTGCTTGCGCTGCTGTTGGGATGGCTTGTGTGATTCTGCCAGACCTGATATCTTCATTTGCGGGGGTGTGTGTTGGAAATTTTAAGTGACTTAAGGTTGTACTTCACAGGTTTTTTCCCTGCACATTAGAGAAGAGGCTCTTACTACCTCAAAGGGCCAGCTACCGAGATAATTCAGACTTGGATACCACAGGAGTTTGGACCTCCTAATCCCAAAGGACCTGCTGCCACTGCTTTTAGGCACAGGAAGGATGTCGCACATACTGATGTCAAACTGGCCCCGATAAGGCAATTTTACTTGTACTCTTAGGACATAAACTGGAAGGTACATACCGGTACTATGACTATCCCCAATATATGCAATTGCTTCTGACACGAGGCCAGATACATTTGTGGCCCCACAAACAATCTCTCTCTCTCTCTCTGTGGGTCATTCAGTTCCAGATTGGAACATTCCATTTTTGTTCCTATATCAATAGTTTACTGCCTTACACTCTTTGGGTGAAGAAGGGACTTTGTTGCATGTTGTATTCTGTCCTATTTGACCTCTGAAGGAGGCTCCTGTAAGAGGAGGCTGAAGTTGGTTCCTTATTTGCACTTCCTTATTCATTCCTTATTCGTTACTTATTCGTGCAGTCATTCAGAAGCACTAAGGAGAGTTGGAAAGCTCTGAACCCCAAAATAAGGTCTGGACCCTGGGGTTCAGAGCTTTCCAACTCTCCTTAGTGCTTCTGAATGACTGCACGAATAAGTAACGAATAAGGAATGAATAAGGAAGTGCGAATAAGGAACCAACTTCAGCCTCCTTCTTGTAAGCCAAAAGGCATCGGGTCATCTCTTGTTCTTTGTTGTGCGTTTGTCACTTTGAACATTTTATGAGGCCTTACTTGGGCCCCTACGAGGTTTTTATATGTTTTTGAAATAAACAGATGTCCGTTTGTCTAACCCTATTGCTGTTTTTAACTTTTGGCCCTCAACTAGTTTTATAAACGTCCTTTGGAGGTTTTTGCTCGGTTGGTTTAGTTTTCCTTCCCCTCTCTTTGTGAGGGCACATCGTTCTTCATCTGCTTGCATTGAAGGCCACTCCTAAGGTTCTCTTGCATTTTGGGATCACCTGGTTGGCTGTCACCGGGGTAGTGGGAGATCTCTGAAGTTTCAGGACATTTTCTTACATGACAGCCAGTGTGGCGTGGAGGTTTATGTATCCCGGGGAGATCCAGGTTCGAATCCCACCACCGTGGAGACTCACGGGGTGACCTTGGTAGGGCTGCCAGCCTCTCAAGGGGAGTGGGGCTTCCCCTCGTTTCGGGGGCCCCAATCTGCCACTGGCCAGGTGGCCGGGGGGGGGGGGGCCTCACCCCCAAAGAGCCCCACCATGCCTGATGTGCCCAGAGGTGACGTCAACTCAATGAAATTGCTGAACAGTCAGGTTAGAACAGATAAAGGCAGGGGTCATTTCGTATAAAAAGAGCTAGGGGAACTCATTAGCATAACTCATTAGCATATGCCACACCCCCTGACATCACTGGAAGTGTGTCATAAGGCCACACACCCCTGACATCACCGGACGTTTGTCATAAGGCCACACACCCCGCCCCCAACGGTCCCGGCCGCTGCCGGCCTTGCAGCTCCACTGCCAAGCCCCATGAGGGGCCCGGCGGTGGACCTGCAAGGCCAGCGGGAGTGCAAGGAAGCCCCGCAAAGGCCCTCCCTGGCCCCAGGCAGGCAGGGGTGGGGAGAGGCAGGGAGGAAGCAACTTACCCTCCCTCTTCTCCTGCCTCCTCCTGGCTGAATGAGGGCCGGAAGCGGGGCGACCGGAAGCAGGGGGCGGGGCTTCGTCATGTGCCCCGCCCCCTGTACCTCACCCGGGGGAACTGCGATCCCCCGCGATCCCCCCCGAAATGACCTTTGGATAAAAGGAAGTCCTTCTTCACCCAAAGAGTGATTAACACATGGAATTCCCTGCCACAGGAGGTGGTGGCGGCTACAAGCATGGATGGCTTCAAGAGGGAATTAGATAAACATATGGAGCAGAGGTCCATCAGTGGCTATTAGCCACAAGGTATAGATAGGAACTCACAGGCTGGGGCAGGTGATGCACTGTATTCTTGGTGCTTGGAGGGGGGGGTACCAGTGGGAGGGGCTTCTAGTGTCCTGGCCCCGCTGGTGGACCTCCTGAAGGCACCTGGTATTTTTGACCACTGTGTGACAGAGTGTTGGACTAGATGGGCCACTGGCCTGATCCAACATTGGCTTCTCTTATGTTCTTCTGTTCATCGCACCAGACATGTTGGGCAGGGGGTGCTCTAGCCATGGTAGCCTCACCCGAAAAGCCTTTGGTTTGGGTTGAAAGCAATGAAGGCGGCAGATAGCGTGAGTGGTGGGGGGTCAGCCGCCAACAGCTGCACGTCGCTTTCACAGCACCTCCATCAAATGGGGAGGGACCTCAGCAAAACTTGTAGCAGAGTCTGAGAACAAAGAGCTCCAAATAATAAACTCCAGCTGCTCGAAGATCTCCGTTTCACTCTGTGCAAGGCCTGAAAACCACATATGCTCTTCTGAGTCTGACTCACGACCCTCTCTTACCAAATCTGCCCGAAAGATCATTTAAGAACTCTTGCCCCAACTCTTTCGCATTTTACAGGATCATCTACAACAGAGGTTCATGAAAGTCTGTGCCATTTTGCAGGTGAATGTCTGGTACAGGCAGGGCTCGTTGTGTTGCATATTAGGCGACACACCCCTAATGTAGCCAATCCTCCAAGAGCTTACAGAGCTCTTCTTACAGGGGCTACTGTAAGCTCTTGGAGGATCGGCTACATTAGGGTGTGTCGCCTAATATGCAAAGGAGTTCCTGCTACAAAAAGAGCCCTGGACCGTACAGGTGTGTTTGGGGCTCTGGCCAGGAGCTCCAGGTGTGCAGAAATCCCAAGGAAATGATATGCAAGATGCAGGTTTGCTTACAAGGAGATTTTAATAAGCAACTATCACGCTTACAGAAATAGCAGGCTATGCTCACATCCAGTGAGTCTTGAACACACACACACAGACACACACAGACACACACAGACACAGACACACACATACACGTACAGGAAAACTTAGCCAGACCTCGAGACGAGATGCATAGCTAAAACTAAGCATCTTATAACCTAATTGCTGGCTACAAGTACAAAAAAACTCATTCCTCGAGCTATATCAAACACTAGGATGAGCCAGGCCATGCCACACTTGGCCTATAGTTGCAAGAGGAAACAAATCAGGCTTCGGAGATAAGAGCTGCTATCAAGCATGACAGAGAGAAATATTCTCTTGGGAGTGACCTGACAGCCATTCCCTCACAGAACTCAAGGCAACCAAAGGTCATTAGTACCAGCCTGTAACAAAGATGGAGTTACAAAGGCTATACAGGGGTGAACTGACCATTTGATTTTTCGGGAAAATTCCTGGTGAGCTGCTGATTCTGAGCCACAGGGGCCACGTGAACAAGACCTGGGCTGTGGCAATGATGCCATGGTCTTTCCCAGCTGCATGGCACTGTGACAGGGTCAGTTCTGCTCAGTTAGTTCCCAGGCCATTCAAGCCTCCCCATCTGGTTCTGCATCCTGGAACTTGCCATGTCCCTTTAGGAAGCAACATACACGACAAACAGCTGCAGTAAATTCCACTGAGCTCAGTGGCTCTTGTTCAGGGAAAACTGTGTCTGCAACCCCAATGGGACAAGTTTCAGCCTCTTTTGATAGGGTTTCCAGCTCAGGGTTGGGAAATACCTGGCGATTTGGGGGATGGAGCCTGGAGTATCAGGGCATAGGGTCCATCCTTCAAAGCAGCCATTTTATCCAGGGGAACTGGTCTCTGTAAGTCTGGAGATCAATTGTAACAGCAGGAGATCTCTGGGGGCCACCTTTCTCACAATGCAAAAACTTGTGGGCACTCAATGAAATTAAGGAGCAGTAGGATTAGAACGGGTCAAGGTAGCTCAGAGGTTAAGATGCTGAGCTGCAGACTGGAAGGTCTGTAGGTCAGCAGTTCGAGACCTGAGTGCCGCATGTCGGAGTGAGCTCCCGTCTCTGGCCCCAGCTCCTGCCAGCCTAGCAGTTCGAAAGCAAGAAATTGCAAGTAGATAAATAGGTACCGCTTTGGTGGGAAGGTAACAGCGTTCCCTGCGCCTTGGTGTTTAGTCATGCCGGCCACATGACCACAGAAAGTCTTCAGACAGTGCTGGCTCTTGGAAACGGAGATGAGCACCGCCCCCTAGAGTCGGATTCGACTGGCTTTCAAGCAAGCGAAACCTTTGCCTTTATCTTTAGGATTAGAACAGATAAAAGGAAGTCCTTCTTCACCTAAAGAGTAATGAACACATGGAATTCACTGCTGCAAGAAGTGATGGCAGCTACAAGCATAGACAGCTTCAAGAGAGGACTGCCTAAACATATGAAGCAGAGGTCCACCAGTGGCTATTAGCCACAAGATATGTATTTTTGGTGCTGGGGGGGCAACAGTGGGAGGGCTTCTGGAGTTCTGGCCCCGCTGGTGGACTTCCTGATGGCACCTGTGTTTTGGCCCATGTATAACACAGAGTGTTGGACTGGATGGGCCACTGGCCTGATCCAACATGGCTTCTCTTATGTTTGTATTGGATTGGAAACCCTATTTTGGGGGAAGTTTGATGGTGTTGGTCTGCTTGGAATGGCTCTGCCCAGTTCTTGTGAGCCACTGGGCAGAGGTAATGTTAACACACGCCCATGCACCAGTTGCTACCAGCAAGACTGAATAATTTGAGAGTCCTAACCAGGCAGTCGCTGGCATTTTGTTTGATGATCCAGCTTTGTTCCCTCCTTCTTCACTTTTGGAGGCCACAGCCTCCGCTTGTTTTATGAGCTCTGTAAGTTTGGGGTCGAAGCCAAAAATGCCAAGATGTGCAGGACCCGTAGCACAAAGAGTCCGGCTTCGCTGTTCTGTTCTAAGAGGCGCATGTATGGTGGGCAGGGAGCGAATGCCTGGAGACAAGAAGCAGCTAATGTATGAAGCTGGCTGAGAGGTCGCTGGAAATCTGCAGGGAACACGTGGTTGCCGCCGTCTGGCATCTGGAGAATTTTAGGGGGGTGGGGTGGGGAGACGGAGAAGTTGTATGGAACTGGATCAGGCACATTACTGGGATCAGATGCTCTGAGAACACTCTCAGGATCAGGTAAACAAACCCTGTTCTTCTTCACAACACAGTGTTTGTGGTGTCATGGGTGTTGCCGTGGAAGTTGACACGACACCACAAACACTCTCTTTCCACCGCTACATCAAACAGGGAAAAGGCCGCAATGGCGCCGATCCTTAGTCAAAGACCAATGAGTTATTAATTAAGTAAGAAAGCAGGACAGGCAATGAAGACATTTGAAAAGGAGATGAACATGTTGCAGAAGTTTTTTTTTTGTGGTTTAAGTTTTTTATTTTTTTAAAAGAAGTATTATACATCATTGCACTTCATCATCTTATGTTACATTACATATCAGAGTCATTCTTTCAGTTAATTAAGTATCTAGTTGGTAATATTGCATTCATAATACCGGTCTGTGGTAGAACTTTTCTAATACATTTCTATCTGATCTTCTACCCACTTATATACATTCTCCAACATGAATGTAACATGTTGCAGAAGTTTTGACACCAGTCTGGTGTCGTGGTTAGGAGCGCTTGCTCTAATTTGGGAGAACCGGGTTTGATTCCCCGCTACTCCACATGCAGCTGCTGGTGTTACCTTGGGTCAGCCACAGTTCTCTCAGAGGTGTTCTCTCAAGAGCAGTCCTCGAGAGAGCTCTCTCAGCCCCACCTACCTTACAGGATGTGGGGAGGGGAAGGGAAAGGAGATTGTAAACCACTCAGAGATTCCTTCGGGTAGTGAAGGGTGGGGTATAAATCCAATCTCCTCCTCCTCCTCCTTTTTCTTCTTGGCACTAGTTCTTGGCTTGGTATAAGGATACAGCAACCTGTCTGGAAGAAATGCAGCAGCTAGGATTGCCAGGCTTCCGGTGGGGTGTGGAGATCTGGAATTACAACTGACCTCCAGTCAGTTCCCTCTGGAGAAAAATGGCTGCTTTGGAGGGTGGGCCCCCACGGCATTATGCCCCACTGAGGTCCCTCCTCTCTCTGAACCCCACCCTCCACAGGCTCCACCCCCAAATCTCCAGGAATCCCCCAACCCAGGGCTGGCAACCCTAGCAGTAGCCAAGGCATGGAGAGACATTTTGAGATCATTTTTGCCCAGTCAAGGTGTTTGCTGTTTTGGGGGTTTTTTTTAGCACAACGAAGGGTAACATTTGTTACCCATGTGTTTTGCACTGAACATCTTCCTTTCAGATTTTGTCTCTGACATTGGTGAGATCACATTTTTCTCAGAAGTGGCTTGAGGGCTCCAGCGGATGTTGCTATTCCTTTGAAGTGTGCATAGACTTTTTATGAAGTTTTGGTATAAAACTATAAAATAAACCAAAGAATCTGGCAATGTATTAATCTCCCAGTGGAGATTGTTCTGTAGGGTAGCAACCATCCCCCAAACACCTAACTTTAGCCTGTGGCCTGTATTAATATACCACTCATCCTTCAGTAGTCCAACCAACTGGAATCTTGACACAATGGATATGAATTGCTGAACCTTTCAGGTTAAGGTTCAGGGTTAACCCTTCAATCCATCAGATGTATCTTCTAGTTGCCAAGAGAACACTGGTCAGCATGAGATTGGGTGCTGTAAATAATGCACTGCTGAAAACACAACCTGGGAAGGTGAAAGGAGATTCCAGTCAAAACCCAACCAGGCTTAAAGCCAAAGTCAAAGTTTTGGTTGCCTAACTCAAATAAAAAATTAATCAATATTGAATGGAGACTAACCAAACTCCCCCTTTGTTAGCAATCAAGCTAAACAGCACTAATTAAGTCACATTCTGTGCTAACACTCTTAGGCTCTTCAGATGGAAACAAGTTTTAAAAAGTGATTAATGAGCAAGATGAAAGCCATTTAAATTAAGCTTCAGTTGCAAGAATAAATACAAAAGGGATTTTAAAACAACAGCACACAAGCCATGTATATACACAATGCATCTGTAACTGACCTCAACTCTTCCTCCGGATGAAGCAAAGTAATTCAAATAAGCAGGGCTATTTTGGGGCAGGAACGCACAGGAACGGAGTTCCAGCAGGCTCCCAAGTTGGCCATGCCCAGCAGGAACTCATTAGCATAATAGGCCACACCCAACAGCAGAATCTCATTAGGATTGGCTACATTAGGGGTGTGTGGCCTAACATGCAAAGGAGTTCCTGCTACAAAAGAAGTCCCTGGGTTTTGACAACAAACAAGGTCAACAGAATAAGAAGCAAAAGGTGGGTGAGCACACTTCTGGTAACATGGGGGTGCGGCCTAATGTGCTAATGAGCTGTGCTGTCAGGGGTGTGGCCCAATATGCTAATGAGTTCCTGCTGTTGGGTGTGGCCTATTATGTTAATGAGTTCCTGCTGGGCTTTTTCTACAAAAAGAGCCCTGCATAAAATCAATTACATAAAAAACATAAACACCAAAAGTTAGAACCACAATTTATGATTGCTTTAATCACGTCATCCTACACAAAACTGTCTTCAGCTGCCTCCTGAAGATTGAAAGTGAGGGGGCCGGGGGCGCACCTCCCTGGGGAGGTTGTTCCATACTTGTGGGGCTGCCACCAAAAAGGCCCTCTCTTGTGTGCCCACCAAATGAGCTTCTTTGATTGGTGGGACAGCCAGGAGGGCCTCCTCCACGTGATCTTAATTCCTGGGTAGGAACGTATAGGAGAAGACGGTCCTTCAGATCTCCTGGTTCCAAGCCATGTAGGGCTTTAAAGGTCAAAACCAACACCTTCAATTAGGCTCGGGAGTGGAGTAATTGCTGTAGTATCTGGGTCACATGCTTCTGATAGGTGGCCCCGACTAGCAGTTTGGCCTCAACCTTCTGCACTAGCTACAGCTTCTGAACACTCTTCAAGGGCAGCCCCATGGGGAAGTCCTGGTGGTGGTGGTACATGTATAAAAAGTAATGTGTCGTACAGCCCAAAGACTGTTCAAACAGGGCTCTGAACACCTGGACATGTGGATGAACAAACAAACAAACAAAAAGAAACATTCCCAGCTGCTTATTCTTTTTTGATCCTATCCAGCTTTTAATTTTACCCAAGCAGTGGCTTTGTGGATAAAAGCAGTGCTATTTTTGGGCAGGAACGCACAGGAATGGAGTTCCGGCTGGCTCTGGAGTTGGCCACGCCCAGCAGGAACTCATTAGCATAATAGACCACACCCAACAGCAGAAACTCTTTAGGATTGGCTACATTAGGGGTGTGTGGCCTAACATGCAAAGGCGTTCCTGCTTGACAACAAACAAGGTAAACAGAATAACAAGCAAAAGGTGGGTGTGGCTGGATGAGCACACTTCTGGTAACATGGGGGTGCGGCCTAATGTGGTAATGAGCTGTGCTGCCAGGGGTGTGGACTAATATGCTAATGAGTTCCTGCTGTTGGGTGTGGCCTATTATGCTAATGAGTTCCTGCTGGGCTTTTTCTACAAAAAGAGCCCTGGATAAAAGATTCCCTCTGCTAAAGAAACTCGTTGCAAGAAACAGCACTGTAAACTAGAGACCAAATTCCACCCAAATCTAATTTGTGTAATTAATACCAGCGCTTGTGTGGGTTCAAGTCAAATTTCTGTTCTAAACAGGCCAGGTGAATGTTAGGTACTCTTTGTTTAACGGGACATTTTTGAGTTTCAAGAACGGTGCAGGCAAGCCCTTAAATATTAACATAGACACCAAACTAAATTGTGCAATGCCTTAGCACTGTGTGGATCAAATGATGTTCATTATGTAGCAAATCATCATAATCAAAATTTCATAAAAGCTGATCTGCGGTAAACTTCCTAAGTAAGTAAATACCTTTATGTAGTTAGTAAATTTCCACTTTATTCCATTGCTTCCAGCTAAGGACTGTGATGAGACCATCAAATCATGATGGATCTATCTATCATCTATCAATCAATCAACCAATCAATCTATCATCGATCTATCTATCATCTATCCATCCATCCATCATCTATCTATCTGTTTATCACCAGGATCTCAGGCCGACATGGTTTTCTAGACTTGGCATCTCTGGGCCAGGATCTCAGGCCAACAGACATGGTTTTCTAGACTTGGCATCTCTGGTTTGTAGGTGGAGCCCGAGTAGGATAGGTTTTGGGGAAGAGAAGGACCCCAGGAGAGTATAATACCATAGAGTCCACCCTCCAAAGCAGCCATTTGCTCCAGAGGAACTGATCTCTTTAGTCTGGAGATCAACTGTACTTCCGGGAGATCTACAGGACCCACATGGAGGTTGGCAACCCTTGGTCTTCCCTCCTCTAGTTTGCCCCCTCAACAACCCTACAAGGCCTGAGGTCACTCAATTAGCTTTATGACTGAGTGGAGATTTGAACCTGGGACTCCCAGGTCTTAGTCCAACAGTCTAGCACTACACCATACTTTGCTTTCTTCTCCTCTGTCCCTGCTTTGTCCTCTCTGTTTGCCTTGATTCCCCTTGAAGCCACCGGCTAATCTGCTCTGATCTCACAATGGGCTCTGATGTCACAAAGAAGTCAGTCTTGCAGGTGAGTCTTTGGCCTCACTTGTTAGGTTCCTAGGACAAGGTAGGACCTGACGTCCCTAAGGATGCCAACTTCTGGCTTAATAGCACTGGAGTGCATTTATACTACTCACATTGCAATGGGTCGATGGGTTGAGCGATTGGTTCTGGAGTTACTATGGGAACCAGCAGGTACCCCTTGCTATTTGTCAGATAGAATTAAGTCATTATTTTAAAAAGTTAATCCTCAGAATGTGATCGCTCCAGAATTAAATTAATTGTAATCTGACCCCAAAATGAAGAAAAGGTTTCTGAGGGAGGGATCTAACCCAAGGAGTTTATGGTAGACTTGGGCACTGCCGTGGTAGGCCTGAACATCTGCTCTGATATCTAATGGTAAACTAGGGATCACGTGCCATGGTCCTGGTCTGAATCAGGGCCCTGCTGACCTTTGAGAACTGAGTTCCCATGAGTGTCAGGTCTTGAACAAAACTTGCTCTCAACAACACTCTCTTGGCAGTGATTTGTTTATTGAGAGATAAACAGCCCCGTTGCCAGAGCGATGCGCTTGTCAAACAGACTCTCACGTAATCCGCTCCCCCGACGGGAGTACACCTCACGGGTGCCCTGGGTGTTGTACATAGTCCAATCATCCTGCTGGTGAGTCTTCCGCGGACCCCATTGCGAAGGGGTCGGAGGCGGCCAAGACAGATGTGCAGGCAGGCGGGGAATCGTTCCCCCCACGGCACCCTCCATCGAGGCTGCAGTCGTGAACACCAAAGACGCGGAGGTTTGTGGGACCGATCCCGAGTCCCCCTCCGTGTTAGGTAGGTTTCCCTCAATTCCGCTCATGATCTTGCCAGATTCGGAACGATAGGAGAAAGGGAGTTCTAACAATATGTTGGATCCCCAAGCATCGAGAATAAATCCACGTTTTCAAGAAAAGCAAAATTTATTTCAAAGCGTTGAAGACATACTCAAACACGTTCTTTGTTAGAACTGGGGATACACAGTTAGGTCAAGCATAATAAAGGAAATTCAAACAGATACAGATCCAATGAATAGCATTCCCGCTGGCGGGTTAATGAAACGGTTGCGCGCCCAGTCCATGGGAACCAGGCAGAACATCAGACAAAACACAGGTGCAGTACTCATGAGAAAAGCAATAGGCAAGCATTACAGCCTCTTCTCCCCCACACAACCTCCAGCAGTTATCTTGTGCATTCCAACGCAGGAGCAGGATGATAGAAAACAAGCCGGGTGCAACAAGGAAAGGATATATACACAGAGGTCACAGAAAACGGAATGGCAGCTTGCTGACACTTCTGAACGCACGTGAAGTCCAATAAAGACGATTTAAGTCTCTTCAGTGGTCGTGCGTTTTCTCACACCTAGAAAGCGCTGGGCTCAGCCACAGCTCCCGCAGGATAGGAATAAACTGGCACGCTTTATACCTTTCGCTAGGATGCTATGAAGTGCTGTTAAAATTCACAAGAGCAGAACCCAGTAAATAAAAAGGCAATCGGGTTGCCAGCCTCCAGGTGGGGCCTGAAGGTGTCCCAGAATCACAGCAGATCGCCAGACAACAGAGATCAGTTCCCTAGAAGGAAATGGCTGCTCTGGAAGGCAGACTCTATGGAATCACATCCCTGCGGAGTTCCCTTCCCAACCTGTCATGACTGGTCATGAGCCTGTCACTCTCTTTCATCTCAACCTACTTCACAAGGCAGTGCAGGGCTCTTTTTGTAGAAAAAGCCCAGCAGGAACTCATTAGCATAATAGGCCACACCCAACAGCAGGAACTCATTAGCATATTGGGCCACACCCCTGACAGCACAGCTCATTAGCACAGTAGGCCGCACCCCCATGTTACCAGAAGTGTGGTCATCCAGCCACACCCACCTTTTGCTTCTTATTCTGTTGACCTTGTTTGTTGTCAAAACCCAGGGCCTTTTTTTGTAGCAGGAACTCCTTTGCATGTTAGGCCACACACCCCTAATGTAGCCAATCCTAATGAGTTCCTGCTGTTGGGTGTGGCCTATTATGCCAATGAGTTCCTGCTGGGCGTGGCCAACTCGGGAGCCAGCCGGAACTCCGTTCCTGTGCGTTCCTGCCCAAAAATAGCCCTGGCTGAAACAAGGTGTATTTTAACGATGGCTCATTTATTAACAGCCCTGACCTGGATAGCCTAGGCTAGGCCAATCTCCTTAGATCTTAGAAACTAAGCAGGGTCGGCCTTGGTCAATATTTGGAAGGGGGGACCACCAAGCAGTACCAGAGTGGATACACACAGGCAGGCAGTGGCAAACCCTCTCTTGTCTTGAAAACCCCACAGGATCACCATAAGTCAGCTGTGACTCGGTGGCCAAAAATAATACAATGATGAAACCAAGATTCAGCTCACAATCACTCCAATCCCGATGTGCCTTGACAAATTCTGGAAGGGGCAGTGGCTCAGTGGAAGAACCTCTGCTTTTGCCATGCAGGAGGTCCCTGGTTCAATCCTCGGCATCTTCAGCTAAAAGGGCCAGGTGGTGGGTGATATGAAAGACCTCGGCCTGAGACCCTGGAGAGCAGCTGCCAGTCTTAGACAATACTGACCTTGGTCGACCAATGGTCTGGGTCAGTAAAAGGCAACTTCCACATGTGTTTCATTTCTTTCTCTCTGTAGCCTGGCTGGGCAGCACCAGGACTGAACTAGGGATCCTGTCTGACACCAGTTGCGTTTACCAGCTGTGAACAGGGAGTCATTTTCTCATTAATCAGTTTAGCTGTTCATGAGCAGTTCAAGTCTGTTTGTCCGAGTCCTTTTTGTGTTTCCTTACACTCCTGTTTGTTGCAACTGGCCGTGTTTTATGCATGGCATTCTCAAGGAGCCCAATGAGAGTTCTAATTTCCCCTCACCCCCAAGCGCTCTGTTGCATGCTGCTCGACAGCCAGTCATATGAATAAATAGTGACCAAAGACTCCAGCCAGGGATTCTGAATACTCTTTTGGAGAAAAATACCTCTATGCTGTCAAGGTGCACGTGTGCATTTTTGCACAGCCTTATGGGAAGTGTCACCCCTGGACCACCCACAACCCTGTGGGGGAGAACAGATTTCACCTACTCTGTAAGCTGTGAAAGAGGCCACAAGACAAAAGAAATGAATCTGCACCTCAAGGAAACCCCCCCTCCCGCGCCCTCTGGCTACCCCACCCCCACTGTCGCTGCCCCCCCCCCCCCCCGCATGGCTACCCCAGCCTAGCTGTAGTTGTTCGGAAGCTGCTCGATTCATCTGGTGGTGCAGCAAACATAGCAGAATCTTGGCTCACGAATAATCATGGTATGTTCGTCCGCCAAACAGGATCACCATGAACCTTGCCATTTCAGAGGGTACAGGTGTTGGTCTTCAGTAGAAGAGCTAGATTCGAGTCTAGTAGCCCCCGAGAGACCAGCAAGATTGGGGTGTGGTTCTTTTTTTAGGTTTCAAAAGTCAAAGCTCTCTGGGTTAGAAATCTGCAGCATCCCTAGATTAAACCAGGATGTCTGCTTTCAGACAACACACGAAACTTCAGAAGACAGTAAATCAGAGCCTAGTGTTAGATCCTGTCTTGAAAATCCCTAACCGTAGTTAGCAAAGAACTGTGCACTCAAACTCTCTAACCCTAGTTAGCTTAAATAGGCTATGGTTTTATATTTATTTATTTTTACATGACGTCTGAACTGAGCCATTGCATTTATGGAGAGCAGAGGTCATTTCGGGGGGGATCGCGGGGGATTGCAGTTCCCCCGGGTGAGGAACGGGGGGCACATGACGAAGCCCCGCCTCCCGCTTCCGGCCCTCATTCAGCCAGGAGGAGGCAGGAGAAGAGGGAGGGTAAGTTGCTTCCTCCCTGCCTCTCCCCACCCCTGCCTGCCTGGGGCCAGGGAGGGCCTTTGCGGGGCTTCCTTGCACTCCCGCTGGCCTTGCAGGTTCACCGCCGGGCCCCTCATGGGGCTCGGCAGTGGAGCTGCAAGGCCGGCGGTGGCCGGGACCGTTGGGGGCGGGGTGTGTGGCCTTATGACACACGTCCGGTGATGTCAGGGTGTGTGGCATATGCTAATGAGTTATGCTAATGAGTTCCCCTAGCTCTTTTTCTACGAAACGACCCCTGATGGAGAGCCAGAGCAGTGCAATGTTTAGAGTGTCCAACTAGGATCTAGACCAAGATGGGTAGCCATGTTAGTCTGGCTGTAGCAGTAGACAAGAGCAAGAGTCCCGGAGCACCTTAAAGACGAACAGAATTTGTGGCAGGGTGTGAGCTTTCGAGAGCCACTGCTCACTTCAGATACTTTATAGTCTTTATGACGCTACTAGGCTAGGATCCGGGAGACCCAGGTTCAAATCTTACAAACATAAGAACGTAAGAGAAGCCATGTTGGATCAGGCCAAAGGCCCATCCAGTCCAGCACTCTTGAGTCACAGCGTGGCCAAAGCCCAGGCGCACAAAGCATATTCTTTCAGAGATATCTTTTTTGCCGAAGAAAAATTATTCCACCGAGCGACTAATTTATGCCTGAGAACCCTACCATGCGAACAGCAAAAGAACCTCATTCTCTCACGAAAACTGTCCCCCCCCATCTAGGTTTTGTTTCCAATGAGAGAACACATCTCAACAGATAGATTCAGGTGGACAGCTGTGTTGGTACAACAACAAAAAAATCCCTAATCTGCCATGGACGCTTACGGGATGACCTTGGGGCCAGTCACACTCTCTCAGCCTAATCTAGCGGTGAGGATAAAATGGAGGAGAGGAGAATTATGTAAGTAAATAAATAAATGTATTCTTATTTTGTAGAACTTAGTGGTGACCACTTTCAGTGGATACAGGGTATTGGCAAGCAGGGACTGCCGTTATCTCCGATTTCATTTTTTCAAGATGTGTCCTCCAAATTCCTGCCTTCAGTTTTTGTGAGTGTTCCCTAAGCAGGCCAACATTTTTTTTTTAAATACCGGAGCAGATATATTTTTAATGCTAAGAGATTAAAAAAAGATTCACACCAGACATTAACAGAATTAAGCATACTTATTCATCACACATGGGGCCTCCGGGGGGAAAAACTGTTATTCGATTTAATCGTTTTAATTTACATTGGATATGTACAAGAGCATTTCTTTCGACCCCACGGGTTAGCACGCATGCACACGCACGCCCACAGATGCACACATGAACAAAAGCACAGTTGTTGAAGGAGCAGAGGAACTTCCAAAGCACTCTGTGGTCTGAAACCAAGGCAAGGCACTCTCCTGGAACACTTGGGATATTTCTGAATCAAGCCTACGGAACAAGGCATATGCACACAGAGAGAGCGCTACAGAAAAAGAGTAGTGTCATCTGCTTTACATTTTTTTTTTTGCTCTTGAGATTTGTCAGTGATCATGCTGCATGAATAAAATTGAGAAATTTAAATATATATGGGGGGGGGATTCCATAGGTCACAAGCCATAAAATTATATTAGTGAATATCTATGGAAGACTGAAGGATCACATGAAATCTAACATGGGTCCAGGAATCTTACAAACATAAGAACGTAAGAGAAGCCATGTTGGATCAGGCCAAAGGCCCATCCAGTCCAGCACTCTTGAGTCACAGCGTGGCCAAAACCCAGGTGCACAAAGCATATTCTTTCAGAGATATCTTTTTTGCCGAAGAAAAATTATTCCACCGAGCGACTAATTTATGCCTGAGAACCCTA
>NW_015172054.1:419030-419644 GCF_001447785.1 Gekko japonicus | reverse complement strand
CCCATTTCCTCCCGAAAACTCGCCCCCCCCCCCCCGTCTAGGTTTTGTTTCCAATGAGAGAACACATCTCAACAGATAGATTCAGGTAGATAGCTGTGTTGGTCTGAAGTGAAAGAACAAATCCAGGGGCGTCTTTAGGACCAGTGTTACCTTTAAGAGCAACAAAGGTTTATTCTGGGTATAAGCTTTCGTGTGCATGCAAGCTTATATCCAGAATAAAATTTTTGTTGGTCTTAAAGATGCCACTGGACTCAATCTTTGTTCTGCACCTCAACAGAGCAAGAGTGTGCCCAATAAAAGTCCAAAAAGTTCTCCTTATCTCAAATGGATTAATGATGGTGCCTTTTGCTCATATGATAAAATATTAGCACACTTGTTTAAATCCTATTGTGCTTGTATATATGATAAGTACAAAAATTCAGATGAAAAAAAAAATCAAACTATTTTTGCCTTGCAGTTCAGGCATGACGAGCTCAACCAGCAAGAAAAAAAAAATCACTTTCCTCCGATATTTAATTATGTTTGCACATGAAGTCAATACTCCAAAAAAGAGCAATATTTCCCCCTCAAATATTATCTGAGAGTAAACTGAAAATATTAACTATAATGATTAG
>NW_015172054.1:415267-419018 GCF_001447785.1 Gekko japonicus | reverse complement strand
CTTTCCCTGACACTATTAGCAACATCGATAGATTTTTTTAAAAAAAGCATATCCTAACATGATAAATGATAAAATACTATGCAATTGTTTGAGAACCAGATAATCACTTGAGATCGGGATTATTCTTTTGTTGCTATTAGAAAGTTCATTTGGCATCTATTTGATTGTATAATTTTCTATGGAAGACTGAAGGATCACATGAAATCTAACATGGGTCCAGGAATCTTACAAACATAAGAACGTAAGAGAAGCCATACTTGAGATCGGGATTATTCTTTTGTTGCTATTAGAAAGTTCATTTGGCATCTATTTGATTGTATAATTTAATTTAATTTCCATATAAACAGCATAGTGGGTCCCCCCCCCTCCCATTTTGTTAAAGGAAAGATAAAACTCCTTAGATTGTTTAAAGCTAACAAAAGATACAGGGACTTCAGGTCAACATTCAAAAAGTTCTTTTTTTTTTCTTAGCAAAATGACCAATGAAATCTTGACTTAATACAGTGCATATAAATTTTTTTTTTTAAAGAACGAAAATATTTAAATATTATTTAAGTTAGCAAAACATGAGCAAGTTATACTTTTTAATATCAAAGTGCTAGATTGTACTTCCTTAAAAGTCACTGCAAAAGAAAACAGTAAAGATAAAAGTTTGCTTGTGAAAGGACAGATTTTTTATATACAACTGGTTAATAAAAGCACACACATAACATGTGTGTGCGACAGAGAGAGAGACTATCCACACCCACACGCCCATTATATAACTGAGTCAGTGTGAACACACTATTTCGTCACTTGGTGTAACGTGGCTCCCGGGAGCTGGCAGTCGTTTGCAATAAATACAGGCCAAGCTTTACAATATATCATGCATACAAATATTTATACAAATTAAGGACACTATGCAACAAATTGTTTCATATTAATATGGCATCAACAGTATAAACATACAAAAAGGGGAGGAACATACACGGAATGTTTAAAATTCAGCCCACCAAAACCCCTTTCCTAACATTTACATTCAGACTATTTGTTTCTTTCTTCTTCTTCTTCTTCTTCTTCTTCTTCTTTTTTACAAGACTGTTCTTCCACATGGTCTTGTATCAGTTTACTAACCAATTTGCTAAATTCTAAAACCTGACGTACCCTGTCCGCTCCAGTCACTTATGCACTCTTCTTTCCTCAATCAGCCCAGGTGACCTCCCCGCCCCCGTCACAAATGGCTTCTGCCCCTCACTTTCTACAAATGCTTGTCAGTAAGTCATGCTACATTGATCCAAAGTTTGGGAAAAACTTTGTCCTGGAAGTTAGTGCATGTAAAAAAAAAGTTACTTTCCCCCCTCCTCCTCACTTTTATTTCTTTTTGTTTTCATTTTCATATTAAAATAAATTATAGTTAATAAACGAGACTTAGTAAGACAGCACTTTTAAAAAAATTGCACTTGACCACGGGGGGTGGGGGCTAACAGCCATTGTCGTTTTGCTATAATCTGATTTTGTACGAAATTGTGAACCAACGTTGTTAGAATATTTTTTAGAAAAAGGGGGGGAAAAGAGAGCAAGGGGACATTTTTAACTTGTGCCAGCATAAAAGTGCCCTTTGTCCGGGAAGTATGCTAAAAGGTATAAACTGTAAAACAGACTACCCTGATGAACAATTTGTAGTTGTTCCTGGTTTCAAAACACACAGCATCTACAATTGTCTATTCACCACAGAGGATGCAATAGATTTTAAACAGTCCTATTAACATCTTTATTTTTATATTTTTTTCCCTGCTGGGGTAGCGTCGTTCCAAAGTGCCATATTAGCCATTAAAAAAAATCCAAACCCCAAACAGCACTCAGCTTCCCTCCCCCCCCAATTCCCTATCTCCAAAACTGTTAAGTCATGTTTTAGGCCTCAGTTTGCAAGGAAATGCATTAGGAAAAGTCCACCGTGTAGAGCAGGAAATCCTTGGATTCCCACCCACCCCCGGTTAAATGGGAGCAGCACTGTCAGCAGGTCAGTCCCAATCCCTTCGCCTGCTCTGGGAAACAGTCCCCTTCCCCTACGGCTCCGGAAACCCTCAGAACGGCAAGGTGTCCAGGAATAGCTTGTCGATGATGGAGGGGGGCGGCACCAGATCCTCCAGCTTCAGGTAAAAGATCCGTTGCAGTCCTAACGTGCAGAGCGAGCGCAAGTCAGCCAGCACCCCCAGGACCTTCGACTCGTCTGCGGGCTCGAAAGGTGGCCCTTTGCTCCGGCAGCTGAAGGCTAAGTGATCTTTCAAGCCACTCATGATCTTGTTGCATAGCTCATGCACTTTCTTTGGTTCTTTTAATCCGTGTCGTTCTGCAAGGCAACAGAGGTGAGTGGGGGGGGGGGGAGAGGGAGTTTGTAGTTGTTCCTGGTTTCAAAACACACAGCATCTACAATTGTCTATTCACCACAGAGGATGCAATAGATTTTAAACAGTCCTATTAACATCTTTATTTTTATATTTTTTTCCCTGCTGGGGTAGCGTCGTTCCAAAGTGCCATATTAGCCATTAAAAAAAATCCAAACCCCAAACAGCACTCAGCTTCCCTCCCCCCCCAATTCCCTATCTCCAAAACTGTTAAGTCATGTTTTAGGCCTCAGTTTGCAAGGAAATGCATTAGGAAAAGTCCACCGTGTAGAGCAGGAAATCCTTGGATTCCCACCCACCCCCGGTTAAATGGGAGCAGCACTGTCAGCAAGTCAGTCCCAATCCCTTTGCCTGATCTGGGAAACAGTCCCCTTCCCCTACGGCCCCGGAAACCCTCAGAATGGCAAGGTGTCCAGGAATAGCTTGTCGATGATGGAGGGGGGCGGCACCAGATCCTCCAGCTTCAGGTAAAAGATCCGTTGCAGTCCTAACGTGCAGAGCGAGCGCAAGTCAGCCAGCACCCCCAGGACCTTCGACTCGTCTGCGGGCTCGAAAGGCGGCCCTTTGCTCCGGCAGCTGAAGGCTAAGTGATCTTTCAAGCCACTCATGATCTTGTTGCATAGCTCATGCACTTTCTTTGGTTCTTTTAATCCGTGTCGTTCTGCAAGGCAACAGAGGTGAGTGGGGGGGGGGGGGAGAGAGAGAGATGAAGTGAGCCGCCATATTGTACGCACACGTTTGCGATTCAAGAGTAACTTCCTTGTGAATATGGAGTGCTAACAGTGCAATCTTGAAGACACTTTGCTGGGAGTGAGCCCCTCTGAATAGACCTGAGTAGGATTCTGAGGAGGCCTAATAAGGATTACTCTCTGCAATACTGATCAATGGTGTAAGATTGGAGTCCACTAGCACCCTAAAGACCAACAAAATTTCCAAGGTATAAGCTTTCGAGAGTCCAAGCTTCCTTTGTCAAATAGCTTCTCCCCTGGAAATCTTGTTGGTCTTTTATCTTATTATACAAGACAAGCTGTAATAACTGTTCCAATGAAACTACAATTCTCTTCCAAATTATATCCAACCAAGACGAATTTTGGGGTTTTTTTGTAAATGCAGACAACTTAACATGCAAATAAAAAGATTTAATTTTATCTACAACACTCTGTGCATTTTGAGTCTTTTCTTTCAGACCTTGGCTAATTCTATCCTTAAGGAGAGATTCAATACAGGGACGTGGCCAGAAAATTTTGGTTGGTGGGGTGTGGGGAAATCTGGGGGGGGGGCATCCCAGCTGCACCTGCTGCTCCTCTTGCAGCAGCGGAAGCAGCAGCTCCGGCTCCACTGCAACCTCTGGTCCTGCTGACTGGAGG
>NW_015172054.1:412282-415218 GCF_001447785.1 Gekko japonicus | reverse complement strand
AGTGAGATCTCCAACTCTCTCTATTTTGCATTCTGCAATTTTATTTTATTTTTTGCATTTTTAAAAACCTACTTATTTTTCAGCCTGGGAAATAAAAAATAAAAAATGAGACTGAAGCTTCCCTGACTATGCCTGGGGTCATTTTGGAATACCCAAACACATTTAATATATATATTTTTAATTGGATCTTTTCTTAATTTTCCTGGGTTCTTAAAAAATCGCCTGAGGGGGCAGTGCTCATCTGTGAGGGGGCATTGCCCCCAAATGCCCTCCGGGTGGCTACAGGTCTGGTTCAATATAATTCAACAAAAATAACCTCAGAGAAGGCACAACTATGTACTCAAAGCCCCTTATTAACATGTTAGTCACCAGATGCCAATAACTTCTTGTTAGTCTTTTATGTGCTACTGGACTCCAATCTTGATCTTCTACTGCAGACCAACATGCTGTGTGAGAGAGAGAGAGCTACATGGGCAGGCAGAAGACTTTCAAGGCCAGCTGACCTGGGATCTTACAGAGCCACTGATGTTCAAGAATTGCTTTTTCCAAGTAGGAACCCAAATGATTATATAACTCCAGGTGAACAGAAAGGGACGCAAGACTATGCAAACTGCATTTATGCAATTATTTTCGTGCCATTCTTCCACTGGATGATTTGATGACAGAACGGTCACAGAAGGTGTTTTGGAGAGTTCCCAGCTTCCCTACCAGTTGTGAATGCTCAATAACTATGGCAACCATTATTTATTCAGTGAATTCAAGTGGAGATCAATATCCACTGCTAGCTCCATCAGTGCTAGGCCTGGAATTCCACTAGGAATTCATAGACACTCTTCTAAGAAACCAAAAGCACCTCAACCGACCTTTGCTATTTTCATTATCTTCTACTTTTTGCAGCTTATTTACCTCTAAGGAGCTGGAGATAAAAGTAATCTCAAAGTCAGGCTATTTTGGGCCTGGAAGAACTGATGTGTTATACAAAGTACTGGAGAAAGAGATGATGCTATTCCGATTCTTTTTCTTAAAAAAAAAATCCTTTAAATCCCTAAAATAAAGCCTTTTATCACATTCCACTTTTACCAGCATTGTAGTCAAAGGGGAAAAGCTTAGCTCCAGGGTACGTTACAAACCCCCTTCAGGGCAAGTTGGTTGCAAAGACCCAATATACGTCATCCCCTCCAAATATATATTTTCACATGTGGAAAGGGCTCTGGTTTGCTGAAGCACAAAAGAATCTAGATTTGCTTGTGTGGCGAGTGAAAATAAGTTTTGCGATAATGAGACACGTGATATGACAGGTGTATTTACACTGCAGACTTAAACTAGTCCTTATAGCTCCCCGGGCAATCTGTAGTTCTTTGAAAAGGAGGAAGGATTAACAGAGAAATCTCGAGTCCTATTAACCGAACTACGATCCCCAGGGTTCTTTCGGGAAGCCCAGTTAAACTGGTATAAAATTGAGATAATGAAGACGTATCCCTAAGGAGCCAAACTCGGTTAGTTCCTGTTGAAATACAGGCATCTAGAAACATCTCCCTCCCTTTGTTGTATCTGGAGGATGGATATTATGAACTGAACCGCATCAATATCTTCTGTCTGGTCACTGCTACCCGTCTATGACAAGCACTCTGTTTTAGGAAGGCATTTCTGCTACATCAGTAGGATGCTGTAAGGTTTTATGTGTTGGGGGGGGGGGCTTCTCTGGGAGCTTTTCAAGGGCCCGGGCAGGTTTGCAACCACACCAGGGGAACAGCACTAATTGTTCTTTCTTTTGCGAATTCTGAGCCGAGTACAGACTGGCGGTTTGGCTCGGCAGCCAAACATTTCGGGAGTGTTTCAGTAGCTGATTAAAGGGGCGGGGTCACACAGGCACATCTGTCAGGCGTCCCCCAGCCGTACTCAAGCCGTCTTGTGCCGCTTCCCTCCCGAGTTTAAAAAGTACCAGGTGAAAGTGGTAGCAAACCGTCTGTAGAGTGGGTTGATTCCGGTTCCCTGACATGTGAATGCAAGCGCTGCTAAGGCGGGAACAACCCACAGTAATTAATAATAGGCGCTGGCTGTTTCCGCGGCATGCGCCCATGCGCATGCCGCGGAGTGCAGAAACAGCAGCTAACAGCCTGCCGGGGGCGGGCGGACGGTTGGAACGCTCCGTTGCGCTTCCTCCACAGTATCCTCCCACCTCATTCGCTGCAGTGTGAATGGGAATACCATGAACAAGCCGTTCCCAGTCTGTTCCGGGTCTTCTTTGCCACGACTCCCTAGCGCTTAAAATTGCCAGTCTGAACTCGGCCCTGGTGTGTGTTTTTAAGCCCAAGGAACTCTAACATCCAAACGGAGAAGTCTGTAAGCCCTCAAAGCCCTCGGGACGGCCTCTCCTGGTATATCCCAAGGAGAGCACTACACTCAATAGATAAAAATCTACCCGGGGCACAACATCGCCGGGGCACAACATCGCCTGGTGGTTCCAGGCCCCCGGGAGGCAAGGCTCGCCACGACTAGGACCAGATCCTTTTCAGTGGTGGCCCCTACCTGGTGGAACGAGCTCCTGGAGGAGATCAGGGCCCTACGGGACCTTATGCAGTTCCGCAGGGCCTGTAAGACGGAGCTCTTCCGCCAGGCTTTCACATAGGGGCCACCACTACCACCGCCACCAGTGAGGTGGACAACATCGGGGTAAGGATGGCCCAGGAAGATCTGCCACAATTTCTGCGTGGCCACTGGATTTACCTGGTTGAGCTACAGGATAACATCACCCTGGAGAACCATCTGGAGACCATCTTGTTAAACTGAGTATAATTTTATTAATTGTCATGATTGTTTTATTGCTTTTATCTGTTTTATATGGGCTTTGCCCCTTGTAAGCCGCGCTGAGCCCGCTCTGCGGGGAGGGCGGGGGATAAATCTTAATAAATAAATAAAAATAAATAAACTGTCCT
>NW_015172054.1:409291-412077 GCF_001447785.1 Gekko japonicus | reverse complement strand
TCCTTTGCATCTTAGGCGACACACCCCTAATGTAGCCAATCCTCCAAGAGCTTACAGTAGCCCCTGTAAGAAGAGCTCTGTAAGCTCTTGGAGGATCGGCTCTATTAGGGGTGTGTCGCCTAATAGGCAAAGGAGCTCCTGCTACAAAAAGAACCCTGGCCGGCACCATTAGAATGTTTAGCGCCATCTGTAAGGCTACTTGCTGTGTTTAGTGGTTTTCAGTTGGATTTTAATGTAGTGGACAATACTGTCATACACCGCCCTGGGTCCTGTCCTTCAGGAAAGGGCGGTTTATAATAGAATTTAATAAATAAATAAATAAATAATGGATATGCAAAGGTAAATGCAAATGATACACCCCGTAAGCATTTCTCACAATGTCCCTCCTCCTCTTGTGTCTATCTTAATACTTTTATCCATCATGGGCTCAGTGCCAAAAATACTGCATCTGCCAGAATTCCCAAGAAGATGATATAACAAAGGAAACTTGGGTTGGCATGAAGGTGGAGGAGACCAGATTCCCTAAGAATATCAGAAGAGCCCTGCTGGATCAGACCAGTGGTCCATCTAGTCCAGCATCCTGTCTCACACAGTGGCCAACCAGTTCCTCTGGAGGGCCAACAACAGGGCAGAGAGGCCAAGGCCTTCCCCTGAGAAGAACATCAGAAGAGCCCTGCTGGATCAGACCAGTGGTCCATCTAGTCCAGCATCCTGTCTCACGCAGAGGCCAACCAGTTGGGCTACTGAGGTCCAACAAGAGGGCATAGAGACCAAGGCCTTCCCCTGAGAAGAACATCAGAAGAGCCCTGCTGGATCAGACCAGTGGTCCATCTAGTCCAGCATCCTGTCTCACACAGTGGCCAACCAGTTGGGCTACTGAGGTCCAACAAGAGGGCATAGAGACCAAGGCCTTCTCCTCATGTTGCCTCCTGGTTCTGGCATTCAGAGGATTAGTGCCTCTGAATGTAGAGGTTCCTCTCAGTCACCATGGCTAGTAGCCACTGATAGACTCATCCTCCATGAATCTGTCTAATCCCCTTTTAAAGCCACCTATGCCTGTGGCCATCACTATGTCCCCTGGCAGCAAATTCCACATTTTAATCACTTGCTGTCTGTGTAGAGAAGTTTTTCATTTTGTCTGTCCTGAATCTCCTCCCCATTGGCTCCATTGGATGCCCACAAGTTCTCCTATTTTGGGAAAGGGAGAAAAACTTTGCTTTGTCAACTGTCTTCCCCACCTGCCTAATTTTATAAACCTCTGTTGTGTCTTTTCTAAACTGAAAAATCCCAGACTCCGTAGTCCCTTGGTCTCAGCCTTATTTTCACGGTACCAGGATAGCACAGTGGTTGGAGTACCGTGCTAATGCATGGGATTTTCAGATCCCAACTTTGCCACGCAGCTTCTTGGGTCCCCAGGGCCAGTTGGCTCTGGCAACCTAACCTAACCTAACCCACAGGGTTGCTGTAAAGGTAAAATAAAGTAGGCTCCATTGGCTCCATTGGATGCCCACAAGTTCTCCTATTTTGGGAAAGGGAGAAAAACTTTGCTTTGTCAACTGTCTTCCCCACCTGCCTAATTTTATAAACCTCTGTTGTGTCTTTTCTAAACTGAAAAATCCCAGACTCCGTAGTCCCTTGGTCTCAGCCTTATTTTCACGGAGCCAGGATAGCGCAGTGGTTGGAGTACCGTGCTAATACATGGGATTTTCAGATCCCAACTCTGCTACCCAGCTTCTTGGGTCTCCTCAGGCCAGTTGGCTCTGGCAACCTAACCTGACCCACAGAGTTGCTGTAAAGGTAAAATAAAGTAGGCTTTATGTAGGCTACTCTGAGCTCCATGAAGGAAGGCTGTCATAAGAACAGGTCCTAAACAAATAAGCAGATGAGAAAGGAAGAGGCAGAGGAAGAAGAAGAGGAGGAGGAACGTGCAGATCTGTCCTCACAGAGGAGAGAGAGCTTGTACCGGAATAAAACTTGGTCTTAAAGGTGCCACTCGACTGCTTTGGACCAGGGGGCTGGGGGGAGCTCTGCAACGTACCTGGCTGCTTCTTGCTCTGACTGAGGGCTGCTGGGAGCAGGGGGTGGGGCTTGTTGCATGTGCCTGCCCCCTGGGCTCTTTACTGCCGGAGCTCCGCTGCTGCAGGAAATGACCCCTGGTTTTGGTTATCCATGAACCATGCTACAGTTATGCCTGGAGGGTGGGGTTTTTGTGTGGAAAGCAGTTCATCCCCCTCTTGCTTGTGAAGTAAGGTAATCCAGCAGCTGCGAGTGGAGGAGTGAGGAATCAAACCCGGTTCTCCCAGGTTAGAGTCTGCGCACTTAACCACTACACCAAGCAACAGAAAAATTAGGAAACTCTCCTTTACCCTTAGGTTTTTCCGGTTACAGCTGCAGGTTTTCCCCAACTTGTTTTCCCCCCTGCTGGCCTACCAACTTGTTTCCTTGTTTTCCCCCCTGCTGGCCTACCAGCTGCATCCACCCGCACTCAAGAGACATCGGCCGTCCTCCGTTCTGAGGCTTGCCTGGCTGCTTTCTGGGGGGCATTACTATCCTCCTCTCCCACTTGCCCTCTTCTGGCTACCAACTGGCAATCTTGTACAGCAAGGGAGGCCAGCAACATGGCCTGCTTGCCTCTTCCTGCGTCCACAGCAGTTTGCTGGTCCCAATCCCAGCCGCTCCGAGTTCTTTAAATCTAACAGGGCTGCTGTCATTTCTTAGCCTGCCCAATGGGAGGACATCTGAGCAGCTGCCCATGGCAGATTCAGGGGTGGGGACACGGGGGGGGG
>NW_015172054.1:380131-409144 GCF_001447785.1 Gekko japonicus | reverse complement strand
AATTATCCAGTTCACACCTAGAGGTTTTATCCAACTATCTCTTGCCTTGTTAAGCAAATCACGGTTGAACAGACAGTGTTGAAGGGTGTCTGTTTGGCCAGAACCACATTGGCACAATCGCCCAGGCTTAAGCATCCCACTAGCTCCTTCATAATGTAGCTATCCTAGATATAGCTAACCTCCGGCAAACATCTTCCTACCACCAGGTATCCCCTTGGGGTATGTCGAACGATAGCCCCACCCACTGTTGGTTACTGTATCTAATCCTGATCCTCTTCATCGGGTAGGTTTATGTTCCAAAAGAAGTTGATTAGATTTAGGGGACCGATGACCACAGAGAGAGTGTTGTGTCCACTGACCGCCACCGGAGGTCAGCACACACGCCTGAGCTTCAGTCCTGGACACCAATGGGGACTAGGATCCAGTCCCTCCACTGGGGGAACCAATGGGACCGTGGCGGGAGATTCAAACCCGCCAATAGGACCCAGGGGTGTGCCCCTGGCTGTGTATATAGTTGGCCTGCCGGCCGTTTGTCCCCTGTCTTGTTGTGTACCTAATAAAGCGTGCTATGCACTACGTCGTCGTCTGTCGTCCTTCCATGCGGCAACCCACTACACAATAGAGAGGAAGGGTTTCTATCCCATAGGAAGTGGGGCACTTCAGCCCCCTGATTTTATAGGCACAAGAGCATCTAATGGATCAAGTGCAGATGAGGCCTGCTACCTACTGTGGTTTGCCAGCAGAAGTGGCAGGATTCAGCCCAAGTCCAAGACTACTTAATGCCAATGGAATTAGACTTACAGGGTTAGTACCAGTTGGCACATACAACAGAGTAGAAGTGTGTTGGTGGAAATTTTGAATGACAATTTCTTTTTCTTTTTTTAAAGGACACCATCATCTTTTTGGATTTGGGAGCATTCAGTATTGCCGCTCTTGTTTTCAATCTGGCTGTTACAAGCATTAAAGAATGACGTATATTCCATCTGGAATTCAGTAAACGTGGATGGATATTTTTTACTCAAACATTTCATTCCAAAACATATTTTGTTTACAAAATTATCCATGGGACAGAGAAGGTAGAGAAAGAAGTACTTTCCCCCCTTTCTCACTATACAAGAACTGGTGGGCACTCAATGAAATTAATGAGCAGTAAGCTTAGAACAGATAAAAGGAAGTCCTTCTTCATCCAAAGAGTAGTGTACAGGTGGAATTCACAGTTGCACAAAGTGGTGGCAGCTACAAGCATAGACAGTTTCAAGAGGGGATTGGAAAAACATATGAAGCAGAGGTCCATGAGTGGCTATTAGCCACAAGGTATAAATGGAACACTATGTCAAGGGCAGTGAGGCTCTGTATTCTTGGTGCTTGGGGGGAAACAGTGGGAGGGCTTCTGGAGTTCTGGCTCCACTGTGGAACCTCCTAATAGCACCTGGGTTTTGGCCACTGTGTGACACAGAGTGTTGGACTGGATGGGCCACTGGCCTGACCCAACATGACTTCTCTTATGTTCTTATGTTCTTACTGGTAAAATCACATGCAAGGAAAATTTTCCACCAAACAGGGCTTACCTGTGATCATACTTAGAGCTGATAAGCATGCTAAGGCTGGGATATCAAGGTTGAGGCTCTGTAAATTTAAGGAAAAGTCTTTAATGGAGTCGAGCCACTCCCCAAATCCACGAAGGCACTGAAGTCTATGAAGCACGAGTCCATTGCAGAAAACAAACTTATCTTCAGCAGTGTCAGACCTTGTATGAATTAAAAAGAAAAGAAAAGAAAGGATGCATGTTAGGGGTACAAGTTTGAGTTCCTGTGCATTAACTGCTGTTCAACACATACGATCTAAATTCAAGGACACTCTAGTACACGTGAATGCATCTAAGCTCTTTTGCAGAGCAACAATCAAGCAAGTGAGTTACGACTATGGTGTCTGCACAGTTCACGGCCAGAGAGGACATTTCGCATATGGCCGGAGAGAATGCATTTAGGCAAGAATTCATTTGCTGCTCAAAGAACACCAACAGCGAAATCCTAAATAGTTCTACCCCTGTAAGTACACTGACGCTAATGGAGTTAGAAAGGTGCAAGTGTGCTTAACATTGCAGTGAAGAATTTTTGGCAGACTAGGCGAGGATACCTTCTGCCCCCCCCCCCTTGCGCCCACCACTTTTCAAACAAGGATAAACACACAATCATGCAAAGGAGTCCCTGCTACCAAAAAAGGCCCTGGGTTTTGACAACAAACAAGGTCAACAGAATAAGAAGCAAAAGGTGGGTGTGGCTGGATGAGCACACTTCTGGTAACATGGGGGTGCGGCCTACTGTGCTAATGAGCTGTGCTGTCAGGGATGTGGCCTATTATGCTAATGAATTTCTGCTGTTGGGTGTGGCCTATTATGCTAATGAGTTCCTGCTGGGCTTTTTCTACAAAAAGAGCCCTGGGTAACTACACTGACGTTAATGGAGTTAGAAAGGTGCAAGTGTGCTTAACATTGCAGTGAAGAATTAGGACATTTGGTTATAAACACAGCAAAGATATAGACCATGGACCTCCGGAGGGGATGCAGGCAGTGGACTCGACATATTTCGTGGTGAAAAGTGCCGTCAAGTCACGGCTGGCTTTTGAAGACCCCATAGGGGGTTCAAGGCAAGAAACGAACAGAGGTGCTCTGCCATGGCCTGCCTCTGTGTAGTGGTCTGATCTCCCTTCTAAGGGCCAACCGGAGCCAACTTTGCTTCGCTTCTGAGATCTGACGAGCTCAGGCTAGCCTGGGCCGTCCAGGTCAGGAGCAAGACATATTTAGGGGTAAAGGTTCCCTTGCTCGGAAGCCAGTTGAGTCCGACTGTAGGGTTGCGGTGCTCATCTCCGTTTCAAAGCCGAAGAGCCAGCGCTGTCCGAAGACGTTTCCGTGGTCACGTGGCCGCCATGACTAAACACCGAGGCGCACGGAACGCTGTTACCTTCTCACCGAAGTGGTACCTATTTATCTACTTGCAATTTCTTGCTTTCGAACTGCTAGGTTGGCAGGAGCTGGGACCAGAGACGGGAGCTCACTCCGTCATGCGGCACACCCGGGTCTCGAACTGCTGAACTACCGACCTTCCACAGCCTGCAGTTCAGCGTCTTAACCACCTGAGCCACCGCAGCTCCACCCAACGTTAGTTTGAGGTTTGTTGACTGAAGGCAGTGATAGCCAGTGAGGGAATTTTTTAAAAAAAAATTTATATGAATCGGGAATCCAAGGGTGTCTAACAGCCTGGTTCAATGCATGTTTTTTTGGAAATAAATCCCACTTACATCAGTGGGCTTTCAGCTGGCCTGATCTCCTCAGACTGCGGAAGCTAAGCAGGGTTGGCCAAAAAGAAAGCCCAGGGTCGCCACACAGAGGCAGGCCCCTCTAAGCTGTGGAGCCTTGTGAGCAAAAATTCTACTTTATGAGCTACTGGCATTAAAGTTGTGAGCGTGCAATTCGGCTGTTGCATAAATTGGTTTGCTCTGGAGCCCTCCTTCCTGAGCCAAGACAAAAATCTGTGAGCCGGAGGCTAAAAAACGGTGAGCTAGCTCACACTAACTCAGCTTAGAGGGAACACTGGTCGAGAGCTGGGTTATTTTTTGCTCTGTTTTTTAAAATGGGCGAAAAGCATTCAGTCCTGCTCAATGTTCCCTCTAAGCTGTGGAGTCTTGTGAGCAAAAATTCTCCTTTGTGAGCTGCTGGCATTAAAGTTGTGAGCGAGTGATTTGGCTGCTGCATAAACTGGTTTGCTCTGGAGCCCTCCTTCCTGGGCGAAGACAAAAATATGCGATCCACAGGCTCACACTGACTCAGCTTAGAGGGAACACTGGTCCTGCTGATAGGACATGAAACAGACCCAATGCTCTCTCTGAGCTGTGGAGCCTTGTGAGCAAACATTCTACTTTGTATGCTACTGGCATTAAAGTCGCGAGCGAGTGATTTGGCTGCTGCATAAACTGGTTTGCTCTGGAGCCCTCCTTCCTGGGCGAAGACAAAAATATGCGATCCACAGGCTCACACTGACTCAGCTTAGAGGGAACACTGACCAGGACCATTTTTATGCTTTTGCCCCTGGGTACTGTACAAGTGGTTAAGACGCTGAACTGCAGGCTGTGGAAGGTCGGTAGTTCAGCAGTTCGAGACCCGGGTGTGCCGCATGACGGAGTGAGCTCCCGTCTCTAGTTCCAGCTCCTGCCAACCTAGCAGTTCGAAAGCAAGAAATTGCAAGTAGATAAATAGGTACCACTTCGGTGGGAAGGGAACACCATTCCATGCACCTTGATGTTTAGTCATGCTGGCCACATGACCACGGAAACGTCTTCGGACAGCGCTGGCTCTTCGGCTTTGAAACGGAGATGAGCACCGCAACCCTAGAGTCGGATTCGACTGGTTTTCGAGCAAGGGAAACCTTTACCTTTACCATTTTTACTTCTATGTTTGCTTCACCTGCCTCTGCACGCTTAAGTTAACAAACACACTGGGAAATTTTTTTTTTACAAAAGTCATCCTCAAGAAGAAACAGAAAAGAATCAAAACTTTTCGTTATCCACGATGGCCCAGGTGAGCCCAATCTCATCAGATCTCAGAAGCCAAGCAGGGTCGGCCGTGGTTAGTATTAGGATGGGAGACCCCCAAGGAAGCCCAGGATTGCTGCACAGAGGAGGAGGAGGAGAGGAGATTGGGTTTATATGCTGCCCTTCACTACCTAAAGGAGTCCAAGAGCCGCTCACAATCTCCTTTCCCTCCCCCTCCCCGCAACAGAGGTAGGTAGGGCTGAGAGAGCTCTTTTGAGAACAGCTTGTGAGAGAACAGCTCTGAAAGAACTTGTAACTGACCCAAGGTCACCGGCAGCTGCACATGGAGGCGTGGGGGAATCAAACCCAGTTTTCCAAGATTAGAGTCCGTGCTCCTAACCAGTACACCAACCAGGCAGGCAATGGCAAACCACCTCCATTCGTCTCATGCCGTGGAAAACCTACAGAGTCCCTTTAAGATGGCTTCCACTAGATAGCGCTTTCCACTGTCACCAATTACGCAGGGGAATTTCCCCCCAAGCTCTGTATTTTAGATCCTAATTAGGCCCCTGATAAGGCCGCCAGTTTCCAGGCCAGAGGTGCCCGTCACTATAGTAAGAAACCAAACAGAATTGATCTCCTTAGCTCCTTGTCAACTCTTGTTTTATGGTTGAGCGTGGCCCCCCAGTGTTTGATATCTGAACATTAAGAAGTCAGGTTCTCTTGCACAAATTGAATTGTTTTCTGAAACTTACCTGATGGACAGTCTCAGTACAAAAAGCTCCAAAAAAGCCGATTCGATGAGTAACGTTTGATCTTCTTTTGGGAGGTCCATAAATCCTGGGATTTTCTCCGCCCAGCTCCTGGAGATGTCAAGGGAGGCCGTGAGAAGGTTGTAGAACTGTTGGACATGTTCAGCATCGGTACCCGCAGCAGCCTGCTCGGTAGAACAGTACTGGGAGGAAAGCCATTCCAAAGAGAGAGAGAAATATATAGGATACATTTTAGGATGCTTCAACTGGTTTTTTGTTTTTTTTTAAACATTTGTCTTTGAGTTGAGATGGACGTTTCATGTAGACTGTAATTCTGAATTGTTTGATTTACTTTCCGCAGGGCCTGCAAGACGGAGCTCTTCCACCAGGCGTTCGACTAAGGAGCCGCATCATACACCGAGGAGTGTCCCTGTGCCTTGGCTTTACTTAATGCAGTGACTGCCAAGGTGGCACCTGGATGGAGGTTAGAGCTGCCAAGTGGGTGCGGGTGGTGGGTAAACTCCCGCTTTGGAGGCCCGATTTCCGCCGCCGCAGAATCGGGGCCCAGAGGTGACGCAACCACGTCAATCACATTGGGGGCGTGGCCCTGATCGTCGGAGGGAATACTCTATGGTTTTCCCTCCGATGATCGGGGCCACGGCCTCAACGTGATCGACGTCGCGCGTCACGTCCGTTGACGTGCTGGTGGCGCGTGTGTGCTTTGCGCGCGTGCACGATGAGGGATGGCTCCCGGAGCGTGGCAAGGCTCCCCCACCGGTGAGTAAACTTTACTTGGCAACCCTACTTTACCATCTTTACCTTCACCTCCAGCCTTGCCCTGGCCTACCACCGTTGTCTCTAGCCTGTGCCTGCCGCATAATAAGTGAGCGAACTGAGCTGGTATGAAAGTTATGGGAATCATACAGCTGGCCCCTAGCTAACATGCCCTCCCCCCGGCCCCCTAGTGTTTCTTCTGGGCCCCCTCCCTCCTGGGCTACTCCCAATGTGCTCCAACTTACCATCTGCACTGTACTTCCCTTTAATTAGCTGATGGGCCCCCCGAGGCCCCCTCCCAAAGAATTCCCTACCTACAGGGCTGTCATACAGTCACCTAAGCCATATTAGAAATAATGTTGCTTTTGTTTTATCTGATAATGTTACAGTGTTTTACCTGTGTTTTAGTGGATTGTTATTTGTAATATGTTTATATAGGTTTAACTGTATTTTTATGAAATGTTGTGTAAGCTGCCCTGAGCCCGTGTTCGCAGGGAGGGCAGGGTATAAACTGAATTAATCAAGCAATCAATCAATTTTTAAAATGTAACTTTTAAAATAATTTTGAACACGCTGTGATTGTTTGTGACTGTTATACTACGCTTCCGATACCACAATCTAGACAAACATTTTTAAAATAAGCAGCAAGGTTAGAAGAAATAAGGGCATAACTCCACACATCAAAAGTTACATTTGGCAGGTGCTCTGCCACCTTTCTGGGGCTGAAGTCCCGCCTCCCTTTGCCCCGGAACCTCTACCCCACATGGAAAGAAGTGACCCTTTGACCTATGTGACCCCTCTCTGTACATCAGTGGCCTTCCAGGACTGCAGCCCATTAGAAAGTTGCTCAGTTACCTGCCCTGTTACCTCCATTATTTACTATTCAAGTAACACGATTAGAAGAGGCAGCATGGCACAGCAGAAAGACTGTTGAGATTTGGACTGGGTACAGCTGGGTTCAGATCCCTGTCCCGCTGCAATGCTTACTGGGAGACCTTGGGTCAGTCACTATCTTTCAGCCTAACCTACCTCATGGGCAGTGTTCCCTCTAAGCTGAGTTAGTGTGAGCTAGCTCACTTTTTTTTAGCCTCCGGCACACACATTTTTGTCTTGGCTCAGGAAGGAGGGCCCCAGAGCAAACTAAGTTATGCAGTAGCCAAATCGCTTGCTCACAACTTTAATGCCAGTCGCTCACAAAGCAGGATTTTTGTTCACAAGACTCCACAGCTTAGAGGGAGCATCGCTCACAGGAGGCACCACCGCTTGATGCACACTGCTTTGATCTCTTTGAAAGGAAGGCAGTATAGAAACATAAACTTTTCAAAATGAAGTTATTTTCCCCATATTTATAAGTCAAAAATTTGCAAAAAACCCCCACGAATATGCATTTTAGGTCAAAGGTTATGTGCACGTGCTGATCATACGAATGCTGAAGTTTAGGCTAACCTGCTGCCACAGATGTCAAAGGTCAGTGTGGAATGATGCATATGTGACACGGAGCTCTTGCCTCAAACAGTATCCCTAGACCAGGTTCTTACCTCTCCCCAGGAATACACAGGCTCGGTTCACACGGAACACGAAATCATGGCTTGTTTGGACTACAGGCTAGCTTGTGCGACCAGGATTCTGCAGCTAGTCGCTGCAGACAATCACCAACCCTGTCTTCCCTCTAAAAATGCTGGTTTCGTTTCCTTCTTCCTGTATCCTGTAGCCTGGGAGGGTACCACTAGAGAGCAAGCCAGGATTAAATCAAGATTCAGCCAGGATGTCTGCATTCAGACACCACATGAAACTGTGATGCAAACTAGGTTAAACTAATTGTATACTATGGCTGCGGTCACACGGAGCATTAGCCACGCTACAGAGACGGAAGATAGGTGGATTTTCCGGGCGCGATCACACCGCCACATCTGGGAAACGTAGAGCTCCCGTGGCTCACCTGAGGCTTCCCGCCGAAGATGCGGGGTAAAAAACTAGTACCTCCGAGGTACTAGTTTCCAGAAACCGCGGGGCAAGGGCGGGCATCTGATCGCGTTTCCGGTGGCATCCGGCGCCCGCCCATGTCCCCTCGCAAAAAAGTTGCTTTCCCCCCCAAGTCTCCATGGGATGCGCACAAGTACCCAACGGAGCATGTGCACACTTCAGTTTAAAAAAAAAAACACAACCCCGTTTGCCGCCCCGCTTCTTTGCCTGTGGTGTGATTGGCACCTACCCCCTAACCACGGGACCTCGACGGGACCTCAACCGGACGTCTGATCGCGCAGCCGCGCGCTATTTTGCTCCGGGGCAAACAGCCACGCTTCCCCCCCACATTTTCCAGCCCGTGTGACCGGAGCCTATGAACTTTAAGCTAACTTCAGAATATAGCATCAGACCCTGTTCTGACAAACCCTAATGAACGACTGAATCAGAAGAAGTGTGCGAGCACAAGAAAGCGTATACCTTGAATAAAGCTTTGTTGGTCTTAAAGGTGCCACTGGACTCAAGCTTTGTCCTAATGAACCCTAGTTGGCGGAGTGGCCTGTATTCCGATAAACACACTGACTTAATTTAATTACACTTAATTTAATTAAACTGTGGTTTTGTGCGATGGCTGAACCAAACTACCAAGTCCCTGACCCTGTGTTGTGACATTGCCCCATCATGCTTTTTCCCACCTGACCCGGGAGCAGCTCATGACGTGGCGTGGGGAAGGGGGAATGCACAAAATGTGGTGCCATAACCGCAAAAAAGGTCTAAGATCCTACATGTTCAGGGAAGAGCACAGTACCGGGATGTCCCAGTTTAACAGCAGCCCCCTTTGCGGAACATTTCACATTCTACAGTCCTGTCCTAAGCAGAACAAAGTTTGAGTCTGATGGTGCCTTTAAGACCGACGTCCTCCTCCGGCACTCTGTAAAATGTCCACCCTCCCCCACCCCCAATAGCTACAGCTGTTGCTTGGAAGACGTGGAGAGCCCTCCACCATCCCCACCACCATCCCCACCAATACTACCAAGACTAGTTTGTAAAAAAAATAATAATTAAAATTCGATCTAAGGAAAACGTAATGGAGCTTGTACACTGATGGGAGGGAGGATAGTGAAAGTTGCTGAGTGGGAGGAACGACCTCTGTGGGGGCAGTGGGAGTGGACCCTGAGGGGCGGGGAAAGAGAGGGGGGAAATCCACAGGAATCTGTATGCTTTTGAATTACCTTCGGCTTTAGAAGTGAAGCAAGGGGGGAAATGGTCACAAAACCACTCTCAAAAAACACAGGGAAACAGCGACCAGAAAGCCAACTGAGTGCGGGGGGGGGGGATGAAAAATGCAGAACTCAAAAGGAAACCCAAAGGACATGCACGGTGAAAGCGAAAGACAACGCAGAACTCAAAAGAAAACCCGAAGGACATGCACGGTGAAAGTGAGGGAAAACACCCGGGCAGGAAAGCTCTTAGTGATCCCATTGCCGCCATTTTCCAGTGCGCCTCCAACATTGTTGATCAGACAATATTAAAAGGATGCGGGATAAATTCTAACATTTAATTAAGCGCAATGTTTTAGACAAATTAAGAAACTTCAGTGTAAAAGAATGCTCCCCAGGTCTCCTTTAACCTCCAGAGTGATTTCAGGGCTTGGATAAAGGACCCACACCCATTTATGATGGGGGGGAAAATGATCCTCATCCCTCAATCCACTCCTTACGTTTCTTTGCTATCCTGCAATATACCGACAACCCCTTCCCACTACCCCCTTTGAATGAATTGTGCTGAATTCCAACTTTTTAATAACCGGTCCTATTTCTGTCTTTTCTACCACCAAGGCATAAATCATAGCTGGCCAAACCTGATTATTAGCATATACGCAGTTACTGCTAAAGCTGGCCTATCCAAAGTGAACTTCGGTGTGAATTTGGAAGGTCGATTTTGATTATGCTTAATATAATTCATCTACAAACGTTTGTAGGGATTGCGTACCTCTAATTATTGGCATGTTGAGGGAGGCAAAAAGCGAACGTCAAAATTCCTCCTGTTCACTTTTTTTTAAAGAGATACCAAGCCCCCACCCCGAAACGTCCCCTGATTTTTCACCAGGAATGATATTTCTTGATGACTGCTTCGGCATACATTCTCTGGCACAACTCTCAGAGATGTGAATTGGTTCCACTCTAGGCCCAGACTCTGCAGTTGCTGTTGGTGAGATTCTTCACTCCAACTCAGCACGCTGAATCCTGGTTGGTTGTAGGCTTCCCAAGTCCCCCCGGGGGGCGGGGAAACCCCCGCCCCAAAGGCCCGTTCCCCACCACCGACGGATCGGGCCCCGGGGGGAACTCCACCCCCACGTGCACGTCACCTAGAAGTGATGCGGGTACGCCGGGCACGCTGGGGGCGGGGCCATGGTCATCTGAAGGAAAACTCTATGGTCCCCCGCTGCGGTAAGTTTCTGACTTGGCAACCCTAGTTGGTTGCTTTCTCCATCTTTATGAAGACCAGTTTTTTCCCTGCTTTTGAAATGCCAGTTCAGTGCCATACTATCCCATGTAGACAGACACAAGCCCGCTGGTGCTTCCTAGAAGGCCTTCCACTGGCAGCCCAAGTTGCTGCCCCCACTCTGAACAGTACCAGGAGAAAATAATTGGGGGAGGGGAGCCTAGAAACATCATCTGCAGCACTATGTCACTTCTTGGGAAAATCTGGAAGTGACTTAGGAGAGCTCTAGGAATTACTGCTTACGCTTTCACCCCCCAAAAAACATGGGGGGAGATTACCGCTAAGCTTTCTGTGGCAGGAGAAAAAAGCAACTTGGGAACGTGAATTTTCTGCAAGAAAAAGCGAAGCCGCCATCTTTAAACTACATCACACTGCTTTGGGTAGGACCTCTTGAATTAGGCATACTCACCCCCCAACCATGCAAACAGCCCCAAATGTAATTAAAAAGAGAGGCAATTAAGAACATAAGAAGAGCACTGCTGGATCAGACCAGTGGTTCTTCTAGTCCAGTATCCTATCACACACAGTGGCCAGTCAGTTCCTCTGGACAGCCAACAACAGGCTGAGGCCTTCCCCTGATGTTGCTTTCTGCTCTGGGATTTAGAGGATTAGTGCCTCTGACCGTGGAGGTTCCCCTCAGTCACCACGGCTAGTCACCATAGCCATTGATAGACTTCTCCTCAATGAACATAAGGAGAGAATTCCATGGGTCATATTAATGTTCAGCCCTAGATCTAACTAGCCACATCACAGGAAAGAGGAGGGAAATTAATTAGCTTTGAACTACCAAACCTGGGGCCCAAGGGAGTGAATAACAATACGATTTTGTTGCAATGGCTTCCAACACCACCAGTCACTGTGAACTGAAACAGGGTCGGTCCTAGTCGGAGAGCTAGTTTGGTGTAGTGGTTACGTGCGTGGACTCTAATCTGGGGGAACCGGGTTGATTCCCCACTCCTCCACTTGCACCTGGCTGGATGACCTTCGGCAAGCCGTAGCTCTGATAAGAGCTGTTCTTGAAAAAAGAGCAGCTTCTGTCAGAGCTCTCTCAGCCCCACCTACCTCACAGGGTGTCTATTGTGGGGAGGGGAAGGGAAAGGAGTTTGTAAGCTGCTCTGAGACTCCTTTGGGTAGTGAAGGGCGGGGTATAAATCCAAACTCCTCTTCTTCTTTGTATTGTTGCAGTTTTTTGACAGTGTTTTGGGGTAGTGATTAGGAGTGTGGACTCTAATCTGGGAGAACTAGGTTTGATTCCCCACTCCTCCACATGCAGCTTCTAGTGTGACCTTGGGCCAGTCACAAGTTCTCTCAAGAGCTGTTCTCTCATGAGCAGTTTCTGTCAAGAGCTCTCTCAGCCCCACCCACCTCACAGGGTGTCTGTTGTGGGGAGGGGAAGGGAAAGGAGTTTGTAAGCCGCTCTGAGACACCTTTGGGTAGTGAAGGGAGAGGTGTAAATCCAATCTCTTCCTTTCTTCTTCTCTTCTTCTTCTAGCCAATGGGCAATCAGGGCAGCTGCCCTGGATCCCATGATGGGGGGCAGTTGTCCTGCCTGACGGAAGAATAGGTCCTCCTGATGCTGTCACTATTACTTGCCCAGTTCAGGGCGTGGGCAAAGATCTGGGCAGCTGATTCCCTGAAGTGGTGGTAGTTCCTCCCCACCCTGTACAGGACAAGAACTGCCCCTTGCTTGACCCGGTGGGCATGGGACAGTGCTTCTTGGCCCCACCCTGGGCTTTTGCCCAAGCCCCCCAAAACACTGAGACCGACTCTAAGTTCATGAGAAACTAGCTGTGTCCTGACCGGGAGAGAACAACCGTCCCTTTGAAAGAAGGAGGAGGAGGACGTGGAGGAGACTGGATTTATACCCCACCCTTCACTCGGAGTCCCAGAGCGGCTGACAATCTCCTTTCCCTTCCCCTCCCCACAACAGACACTCTGTGAGGTAGATGGGGCCCGGCCGAGAGAGCTCTTTCAAGAACTGCTCTTGAGAGAACAGCTCTGAGAGAACTGTGACTGACCCAAGGTCACTCCAGCAGCTGCAGGTGGAGGAATGGGGAATCAAACCCAGTTCTCCCAGATTAGAGTCCGTGCTCGTAACCACTATACCAGACTGGCTCACTACAAGTCACAGCGCTGCCTTTGCTCCATTTCATCATGGCTCTAACAGAACCTTAAGGCTGATGATGAAGAAACTGAAATGGTTCAAGACATTCTGTTCCTCGGCTCCATCATCAACCAAAAGGGAGACTGCAACCAAGAAATCAGAAGAAGATGGAGACTGGGGAAGGCAGCCACGAAGGAGCGAGAGAAGATTCTCAAGTGTGAGGGTGTGTTGCTGGAGACCAAGATCAAGGTAATTCATGCCACCGTATTCCCCATTACTACATATGGGTGTGAAAGTTGGACAACGAAGAAAGTTGACGCAAAGACAATGGATTCAGTTTGAATGTGGCGTTGGAAGAGTTTTATGGGTACCATGAGCCACCAAACTGACAAATGAGTCAGTTCTAGATCAAATCCAGCCTGAAGTCTCCCTAGAACAGTGATGGCGCACCTTTTAGAGACTGAGCGCCCAAACTGCGACCCAAAGCCCACTTATTTATCGCAAAGTGCCAACACGGCAATTTAACCTGAATACTGAGGTTTTACTTTAGAAAAAACAACTCATACATTAACTTAAGACGATCCAAACAAAGTAAGGAAAGCAATCCCAAATGCTTCATTTACTTAAAATTATTTGGCAGAGAATTCGACACTTTAATGATGGTCTGGGCCTGGCTGGGGCGATGGCACGCGTGCCCACAGAGAGGGTTCTGAGTGCCACCTCTGGCACCCATGCCATAGGTTCACCACCACTGCCCTAGAAGCTCAAATGACTAAACTGAGGCTATCCTACTTGGGTCACATTATGAGAAGACAAGAGTTAATGGAAAAGACAACAATACTAGGAAAAGTTGAAGGCGGCAGGAAAAGAGGAAGAGCCAACAGCAGGTGGATCGACTCAGTAAAGGAAGCCACGGCCATCAGTTTGCAAGACCTGAACAAGGCTGTTAACGATAGAACGTTTTGGAGAACATTGATTCACACACACACTTCTTGCACATCTTTCCCCACCCGCACTCCTGTCTGCCCTCAGCCAAAACGAGAACCACGCAAACTACAGCAAAGGCAGCCATTGAGGAGAGGGATGGAAAGGACAGGTGACATGGTGGCTGCATTTGTTTCTTGTTGCCTTGAAGCATTTTTAAGTACATGCAGAGTCTCCAGGTGGACACCTGGTCAATGAGACTGCTGCCCGATCAAAGATGATGATGATGATGATGATGATGATGATGATGATGATAATAATAATCTTTCCATTTATTGATCGCTCAATCCATGCAGAGCTGCCAGCTCTGAGCGATTTAGTTACTCCTGAATTTCACATGGGACTAACAATGCTGGGGGTAAGGGAGGACAACATATATCATTAAATCACACACATTTCGTAGTCGACGGAGTTTGGTCGGCTGTAAGGTCCAGGCGTGTTCCGGCAGCATTCCTTTCCCCCCCCGGCGTCGCTTGAAGTGGATCAGTCATACTTTGCGGTCATTCATCGATCAGTGAAATCTGCATGCATTTGCATATGAGTCTGAGTGATTGTTCTGAAGGCTCTGAGATGGTGCATGGGCCCTAGCAAAGAACCTCTCTCCTTGTGTGAGAGTCAAGGGGGAATCCATCTTCTAAGATGGTTGCCACAAATCAGCATTTTTGTAAATACTTACAAAAAACCAAGAACTTATGTAAGTAAGTACCTGCCACTGATGGCTGAACAATCTGATGTCCACTCTCCTACGGGGTCTTGTTAATGGAGTAAAATATTTCAGTCCATTAATGTGGCCCATTAATTCCACACTGCCACCAGGCTGACATACCCAACTCAGCTCCCTTTCCTCCGTGAGAATTTTGGACAAAGGCCTTTCTGTCACTCACTATTAGGAGAGGGGTTTCCCCGTGGCGCCTGTTCTCTTGGCAGGGTCTGCCTCTTGCTCTTCTTCCTGCTGATGCAGAGGAAGTGGAGAGAAGCAAACAGTGCCGTGGAAATAGGATGTGCGGCCACTCTTCCTCCGAAGCAGACCTTCCGTGTCTGATCCCCGCCCACGTCCTAACACCTTGCCTCTCTGGTAATATATCTTAAGCAAGTGATATATGCTGATCTATGTTATCTGTCTGTGTATCAGAGTAGCGGCAGAATATGTAAATGGGTGAGAGTAAAGGCTACAGAATTTGGTCCGAAGGAATGTCTTCATGCAGAACCTCTGGCGGTAAGAATGCGCCGTCAAGCTGCAGCCGGGCTTACGGAGACCCTGGAGGGTTTTCAAGGCAAGAGACGTTCAAAGGTGCTTCACCACTGCCTGCCTCTGTGTAGCGACCCTGGGCTTCCCTGGTGATCTCCCATCCAAGTACGAAACAGGACCGACCCTCTTTAGCTTACAAGATCTGATGAGATCAGGTTAGCCTGGGCCTTCCAGGTCAGGGCTCTGTCCCTTTAAGAGAGGCTAAATATGTGGAGAGGGCAGAGGTCGATTCGGGGGGGATCACGGGGGATCGCAGTTCCCCCGGGTGAGGTACGGGGGCGGGGCACATGACGAAGCCCCGCCCCTGCTTCCGGCCACCCCGCTTCCGGCCCTCATTCAGCCAGGAGGAGGCAGGAGAAGAGGGAGGGTAAGTTGCTTCCTCCCTGCCTCTCCCCACCCCTGCCTGCCTGGGGCCAGGGAGGGCCTTGGCGGGGCTTCCTCGCACTCCCACCGGGAGTCAGGGGGTGTGGCATATGCTAATAAGTTATGCTAATGAGTTCCCCTAGCTCTTTTTCTACGAAACGACCCCTGGGAAAGGGGCAGCTGTTCAGGGCCTGAAGGTAAATAACATCACCTAGCAAATAACAATCCATTAGGCCTCAGTTAAAGGGACAGGACACTCCCCCCCCCTCCAGTCCGTTAGGGACCCTATCCAACACCAATAGTATAAAATTATTGCCTGGGGATAAGACACTGAAAGGAAGCAAAATGATACTTAATATTAGACCATGGGTACAGAGACGCTTCCAAGAGGGATCACCAAATCGCTCCCCAGAAATCCCGTATTTACATTAAGGTTAGGAGAGGTCACTGCTGCTGGGAGAGGCGAGCGCCTTCCGCCCCAGACCTTCCCAGGTTCCTCCTTCTCCTCCGTCTGGGAAGCAAGTAGGGTTGCCAAGTCCTACCTGTTGCTGCAGCGGGGGACTCCTGGCTCGCTCCTGGAGTGCGCGTGTGTGCCGCAACCACGTCACCCGGAAGTGACGCAACCACGTTGAGCATCCCACTGCCTGTGCATAGTGACCCTGGTATTCCTTGGTGGTCTCCCATGCAAATACTAGCCAGGGCCAACCCTGCTTAGCTTCTGAGCGTGCCCGGCGTGGTCGCGTCACTTCCGGGTGACGTGCATGTCCCGTACTTTGGGGGTGGGGTTCCCCCCGGGGCCCGATTCGCTGGCGGCGTGGAACGGGCCTCCGGGGTGGGGGTTTCCCCGCCCCCTGGGGGGACTTGGCAAGCCTAGAAGCAAGTGGAACTTCAGGTTTGCCACAGTACAGGAAGTGGAGGAAAGGGAGCAACGGGAGGCAGGAAGGAATGGAAAGGAAGCATCCACTGCTCCCAGCAGCTTCTCTTGCTCCATGGGCGCTTTTGCAGGAAAGACGGGACTTCTAGGTGGCAATCTGCCAATGCTACTTGGATCAGGACCAGTGTTCCCTCTAAGCTGAGTTAGTGTGAGCTAGCTCACACTAACTCAGCTTAGAGGGAACATTGATCAGGACCACTAAAAAAAAATAGCAACCCTTGTAAAAAATGGGAGAAAGCCCTGCTAAAAATCCTCTGAAATGGATGGTGTTGCAAACTATCATGCCCTGACATGGATGACCCAAGCTAGCCTGACCTTGTCAGATCTCGGAAGCTAATCAGGGTCGGGCCTAGTTAGGGTTTGGATGGTAGACCTCCAAGTAGGCTTGCCAAGTCCCCCGGGCGGGCGGGGAAACCCCCGCCCCAGAGGCCCGTTCCCCGCTGCCACCGGATCAGGCCCCGGGGAGAACCCCACCCCCAAAGTACGTGACGTGTACGTCACTTGGAAGTGATGCGACCACACTGGGCATGCTGGGGGTTGGGCCACGGTCATCCGAGGGAAAACTTTATGGTTTTCCCTCGGATGGTCGTGCCCCCGCCCCCAGCGTGATCACGTCACTTCCGGGTGATGTGGTTGTGGTGCGCGCATTCCGGGAAACATCCGGGAGTCCCCCGCTCCAGCTAAAGGTAAGACTTGGCAACCCTACCTCCAAGGAAGTCCAGGATTGCTATGCAGAGGCAGGCAATGGCAAACCATCTCTGGACATCTCTCGCCTTGGAAACCCTACAGGGTCTCCCTAAACCAGCTATGACTTCATAGCACTTTCCACTACCCCTTCGCCCTGACCTGGATTGCCCAGGCTACTCCAATCTCGTTTATTTATTTTTATTTTTATTTGATTGGACCCGTATCCCGCCCTTCCCACAAGCAGGCTCAGGGTGGGTTCCATCAATATTAAAGCAAGACACAACACAATTAAAAACCACTTTAAAACAACAGATTAGAACCGTGTCTACGCTGATCAGATGTCTCGGCGATTAAGATGGGACAGGAGTGTGGGATCCCTGATGGCTATTCGAATCCAGGCCACTGATGGGAGGCCAACCAGAAAGGGGGGGACGGGGACGTCCGCTCCCTCAACTAAAAGCCCGGTGGAAGAGCTCCGTCTTACAGGCCCTGCGGAATTGTAATAAATCCCATAGGGCCCTAATCTCATATGGGAGCTCCTTCCACCAGGTGGGGGCCAGGGCTCGGGAAGCTAAGCAGGGTTGGCCTGGGTCAGTATTGGATGGGAGACCACCAAGAAATACTAGCTGCCTCAACTAAAAGCCCGGTGGAAGAGCTCTGTTTTACAGGCCCCGTGGAATTGTAATAAATCCCACAGGGCCCTAATCTCATATGGGAGCTCATTCCATCAGGCGGGGGCCAGGGCTCGGAAAGCTAAGCAGGGTTGGCCTGGGTCAGTATTTGGATGGGAGACCACCAAGAAATACCAGCTGCCTCAACTAAAAGCCCGGTGGAAGAGCTCCGTCTTACAGGCCCTGCGGAATTGTAATAAATCCCACAGCGCCCTAATCTCATACGGGAGCTCATTCCATCAGGCGGGGGCCAGGGCTCGGGAAGCTAAGCAGGGTTGGCCTGGGTCAGTATTTGGATGGGAGACCACCACGAAATACCAGGGTTGCTACGCAGGGGCAGGCAACGGCAAACCACCTCTGAACACCTCTCGCCTTGAAAACCCTACCGGGTCTCTGTAAGTCGGCTGCGACTTGACGGCACTGTTAAATAATAAATAAATAAGCTGTTGAATGAATTTGGTTCCCACCACAGAAACGTTGGGGATGGGTGGCGCTCGTCCCCTCACGCCGACAAGGAAATAGAGGCCCAAACACCACGAGAGGAGGCTGGAACTCTTCACGGTGAAAGGCCAGGCAAAGGGACTCTGCAGGGACTCACTTCAACGATCTTCCATTGGGAGGACTCTCTACAGGAGCACACTGCTCGTGTGCGGCCTCGCCCTAGCCAGAAGCTAAGGGTTGGCCTCCTTGGGACTGGGATCATGGCACAGTCAAGAGGGGGGTTTACTCCTCCCCCCGTCGGGCTTTCTTAAGACCCAGCAGGGAAAAGGATCCAAGTAGTGTAGATTATTATACCATCTTCTTTTCCTGCCAGGGACTTAAAGCACCCCTAGCAGTGTTCCCTCTAAGCTGAGTGAGTGTGAGCTAGCTCACAGTTTTTTTAGCTTCCAGCTCACAGATTTTTGTCTTGGCTCAGGAAGGAGGGCTCCAGAGCAAACTAATTTATTCAGTAGCTCACAACTTTAATGCCAGTAGCTCACAAAGTAGAATTTTTGCTCACAAGACTCCACAGCTTAGAGGGAGCGTTGCCCCTGAGGGGCCATTTTCATGGCACAGGGTTAACCCCCCCCCAGCCCTTCCTTAGGGCCACGACCCCAATCCCCGTTGGGGACCTCAACAACCTTCACATCAGGGGAACTTTGGCTCTGACATATGACACCACCTGTGCCCCTCTGTCTGGGAGTTTATTCGTGATTTTTTTAAAAGATTGTTTTAAAATGGAAATAGGAGCGGCCACTTAGTCCTCAAACGGCTTTGTTAACCATGTTTTATAACAGTCCTTAATGAAGCACAAACCTTCTCTTTCGTCCCAGGGATATTTTTGTCCGGGCTAACGAAATGAGGGGCGTTTGGTCTAACCATTGCGTTAAAGAGTTAGCAGACGTTATCTTTGCAAGTGTATCACATCATCCCCAAATTAACCAATTCAGCCGGAATTGCAAGCATAGAACGGAGGTACAGAGGAGAATCCATGACCAGAAGGGAATGCTTAACCCTTCTTCTGCCTACGAAATCTTCCCTGAATATGCCACACCCTAGACACCCCACTGGGGGAGCAGAGATTAATAAGAGAGAATTAGCCAGAAAAGGGAGGGTTAAACACCTCTTGCCCCCTGATTCTACACTGCAAATGTCCCTCTTGCTGCATTGAGAGGGAAAAAATGGGGCTGGAAATCTATGTGTCTCCTACATTACAACATCTTATTCGGTCCTAAAGAGAGCTTTGCGGTTTGCTTGGTTTTTGTTTCTCCCCACCCGACACTCCACATCACCGAACAAGGTAGAATTCTCTCTGATATCAATCCGGGTTTTGCCCGAACAGAGAATTGTTATGTTTGAAGATCTACTCACATTTCCCTTGCATGGCCCGCGTCTGGAGAGGAACTGCACCAGCACAAAAACAGGTGGGAGACCCGAATTAGGCCTATGCCCTTTAGAGAGTCTCCTCCTAGCGACTGCTTTTTGAAAGCATGTTTCTAAATATACAGTTACTATGGGCTCGTAAATTAATACCAGCTCTAAAAAACAGAGTACCAACAAGCCAGAATAATCCAAGCAGGACTTGATGCTCCCTAGGTGTTGCGTCGTCCCGGAAGAAGGTTCCGGGTCAGAGTTCTGGTTAGTATATTCTGATGGTGATAGACTAGGTTTATATGAAATTTGGGAGGCCTTGGTTCTGTACTGCAGTTGGTGTGAGAGGGGCACACCTGCCTATGAAACACACTGAAAGACCCGGCTCTTACTCAGGAAACCTGTGTTTATCTGGCACAGACACAGAATTAGGGAAAGCACACCATATTTTGCCGAAGTAAAATTATTAAATTCCTTCCTCAATTATTTACAATATCTATATATCACACTGCAACACTACTAAAGCTATGCTTCTTACTAAAGTTTGTAAACTAAGGTCAACCTCAAGTACTGAAGCACAGCTCCTTCGAATCTGAAATAATTTTTACCAACCACTTCACTTTTTCATAACTTCTCTCTACACCTTTACCATTAAGATCCACCATTTTGGTGTAACAACAATAATCTAAGCAGGACTTGCATTGCCTAGTTTTAGTACAGTTTCTTTTAACAATTTCAGAACCCATAACAAGATCCCCCCCAAACACTTTCCATAAAATCTATAGATTTTCATGTTAGTATTCAAAACCTAAGCACATATGGTATCCTTACTCATTTCCCTGGATACACCACCGTGCAAATGGGTTAATTTCCCTGGCAACATATGCAGGCAGAATTAGGCAGAAAGCCACAAACACCATTTTCACTGGGACAACAAAACTCCTTTCCCAGTGAAATCTAAAATGCTAAATCCTGAATTACTCTGCACCAAAAACAGTATTCGCCAAGAACTTTTGCATATGTTTCATTGAAATGAACAGAACAGGTACGAACAACAACATGAGAAATAAGTCATGATAAGTTAATAGATACAAAAACGTATCTGGTGCATTTGCCTGTCATGAGCTTACTGAGAAATAGGTCCTCCTGAGTTTATTTCCACTTAGGGAATATTACTAAGATAGGAGAAATCCTTTCCTCTCCCCCACCCCGCGAAATGCAGTTTTAAATATTAAATATTATTGGACATTTTGGAATTCAGTGCTCCAGAATACAAAACGCTCCATCTGCATGTTAAATAAAATCAACATACAAAGATACCCCAAACAGAGTTCCAATAAAAATGTAAAATATGAGTGGTTTGCTCCGTATGTAAATAACTTCTCATTTGGAGGGAAGGACTTTGGTCCCAGGGCTGACCTCAACGGAATCTCTAGCAACATCTCAACTTCTGTTGACAAAGCTGGGCTCCCAAAAGTGCTTAGTGGTTTTGTCGAAGACTGAAACTCAGACTCCATACACTTCATACCTAACAACGTTAACTAACTGGCTTTAATGGGTAGATCCAGGTGGCTATAATGGGGTTTATTTCTACTCAAAAAGGCAAAGGCCTGCAACCTGATCCTCTGCGTGCCTACTCAGAAGTAATTCCCTGTAAAGGGAATTGCAGCGTGTAACTGAATTTGCAAAACACAACCTAAAAAGATCATGGAATCCTGCTGCCACACTCTCACCATTTCAAAACCCTCTGCACTGGCCGACCTCTGGAACAAAATGGAATTGCCAGGCTAGAAAACACAAAAGGCCTCCATACCACATCTGGCACGGGTCAATGCAACCTTGGAGCACGAGGGCGAGGCCAACATCACGACAGAGAGAAAAATGGATCAAGTTCTCCACCTGCAGTACCCAGGGTTGCCAACTCCAGGCTGGGAAATCCCTGGAGATTTGGGGGTATAGCCCAGGGTCCTCAGCAGGATTTAATGCCATGGAGCCCCCCCCACAAGCCATTTTCTCCAGGGGAAGTTGATCCCCTTACTCTGGAGACCAGTTATAACTCCAGGAGAGCTCCAAGCCCTGGGCAGCTTAAGAGACAGATTAAACAGACGCCACTCATTAAGGACCACCCCATGCTGAAGCCAGAAATGCAACACCCACCCAAGGGGCTACACTTGAAAGCCCGCCGCACTGTGCGTATGGGGTCTCGGTGATGTTAACCCCAGAAAAGCTATAAACACTAGAATTCCAGTTGTGCAGGAAAATCACCAACACCTACCCTGGAGTAGTCAAGTTCTCTGGGCGCCGAATCGGATAAAGCTCGCACGAGGGCGTTCACCATGCTGGCAGGAGGAGATGGTGGGGAGGGCTGGGGTGGTTCCTGCTGTAGTGGGCTCTTTGGTTTGGAAGGCAGGCGGCCTCGTCTCCCTTTTAGACTGTCGGTGCGGACAACTGGTGGAGGAAGGCAAAAGGGGGAGAGGCCATCAGTCTTTGGGGGGGCTCAATTCCTACACAGCACTGACCAGCACTGGAGGGTCACCAGCTCAGCTGGGACTCCCACAAGGCAATAAATACAGACACAACGGCCTTATTTTCCTAAACAGGCACGTCACTGGCGGAATCATTCATTTTGCAGGCACACACAAACATTAGGAATTCCGTGTTTTCGTGCTCCTTGGTAGCAATTGACTAAAGGCCCCAGTTCCAGATTATGATGTTCTGTTTTTCTGTTCAGCAGAAGCATTTCCTAGATGTTCCGCATGAGCTTCCCACAATTTAGGCCTCTGCGTGTGTGTATTTTATACACGCACATCAGATCTGCTCAAAGAAAACCTACTTGCAATTTGCAGACAAATATAATGGACATGCATGTATGAAAGCAACATGGAATATTCATGAAGGCCCACCGAAAAGTCTAGAGCAGCCCATAATTTATCAGAAGATTGGCTGGAAAATATGGGTTAGCATTGCAACTCATTCCCTGAGAAATCAAGAGAAATTCTCCAAAACATCTTCCTTTAAAATTTTTTAAAAAGAGAGAGAGAGAGAAAGGGTTAATATTACCCATTTGAAAGATTCAATAGTTAAAATTAATTAACAGTGCAATCCTATGAAGAGTTATACCAGCCTAAGCTAATTGATTTCAAAAGGCTTAGACTGACTGGAGTAACTACATAGAATTGAACGATAAATGCAGTTAATCATTTGTTTCTTAACTGTTTCAGTTATAAATTATATTTAAATAAATGTGTATCATATCAAACCTGATATGTGATATAATGAATGAAGCATGCAGTAAGATACAATGCAGAAAAAACAGCTATTACTTATGCTCAAATGGAAATATCTTTCATATTTTCTTTGTTAATCTCTCACAACAAAACATCAAGACCAAAACACAACAGCTTTTTTTTTAAAAAAACACACACAACTGGCCCCTTTGATTAATAATCTAAAGCTTTAGTTGACTGATGTATTAAAACAGTTAAAAGCTGACATGCTCTAAGAAATCACAAGCATTACCATTTATTTGTATGGTGATTAAATGTGTGCTTAATGCTTTTTAGGTGGAAGTTAAGTGGCAATATTTGCATTCGGGTTGGTAGGGTCAGGATAGGACCTGGGCAGGCAAGGTGACCTGCGATACAACCCTCCCCCTCCCCAAGACAGAATATGGCAAAGCCTGCCTTTAAAAAAAAGTTTTGCTTCCCAGTTTGATGCTCTGCACAATCACGTTGTTGTCTGGAATAAAGAGATCCTGCATACACCAGAAAGGCACTGCCACAATGCGGAGTGGTTAAGAACGAGGACATGCATTGTGATTTCTAAAAGACAGCATTCGAATGAGTTGTCGTCCCCCCCTTCAGACCCCAGCCATTTCAGGGAGCGGGAGGTGCAGGCTAATAATAGCTGAGCTCTTTACCTTCCTTCACCATGCCGACGCTGAGACACTTCTGAAATCGGCAGTATTGACATCTGTTTCGACGGCGCTTGTCCACGGGGCAGTTTTTATTAGCCAGGCAAACGTATTTTGCATTTTTCTGAACTGTCCTCTGAAGAAAACAACAGCGCAAGAAAAGAGTCAGTGCGAGGAAGCTGGGTTCTGACAAGTTGCATTTTAATTAACACGTGAGAAGCGACAGTGCAATTCGAATAATTAGATAAAATTAATTTCCTAACATGCTCGCCTCCAGGAAAAAACAATTTTATTAGTGTTAGAGACTGACAACGGGAATCATTGAGGACGGTTCCGAAGCCACGCTCGGGAGACAGCCGCCTGCTCGCTGATCAAAATCGTATCTGAAATTACCAGGTCATCGCATTGTACCTTTGGGGATTAGATTAGCTCGGCTTTTAATATTCCTTTGGGAACAATTTTCGACTTGGTTCATTCCCCTGATTATTGCTGACCTTATTAAAATAAAATCAAAATCCTGAAGATTGATTGTTTAGCTATCATTATTGCTGGATATCAAAATAAATTGGTTTCACTCATAGTTAGGATCAGCAAAAGGGAATTTAAAAAAAAAATGAAGAAAAGCAAACCACTGAGAAGATAATGAAAAACAGCTTTTAAAAAGTGGATATGGAAATAAATGTATGTGTGTGTGTCTGTGTACACACTCACAAATATATGCATACAATATGATGCAAAATATAAAGGTACAAGGTACTTTTTCAGTCTATAACAATATCTTGTACAGTGATTTTTAAGAACCACAGGGAGCAATTCTAAGCAAGTCTACTCAGAAGTAAGCCTCGTTTTATTCATTGGGATTCACTCCCAGGAAAGAGGCCCTAAGACTACAGCCACAATCCACAAGGATACAGAAACGAAGGGGGACACGATCCGCCACAAGTTATGCTCTTTTCAGATCAGTTTTTTGTTGCAATTCAGGACCTGTTCAGATAATTCCCATTTAAATCAACTGGATTTAAAACTGCTCAACAGTGGCTGAGTTGTGTCCAGGTTTTGTTCATTGGAAGGTTTATGGGATGTTTTGCATGCGGTGACTTTGAAATTAAACTCACAAGGCAGATTCAGTAATGATTAGCAAAACAGGTATGCTCAGGGTTGAAACACCAAAAATCAAAAGCTTATACGAACAAAAGGGACATTTGTACAAATAATAATTTATGATGCTGTTAATGCATTTTTAAAGAATATATAAAGTCACATTATATCATAACCTGAAAACTGCATGTAAGATCTGGGAATCTTTTTTAAAAAATATATAATATGGGGCCAGGCCCTAGCCCCAGAAAACTATAAAAGATTTTTTGGGGAACAGCAGAGGCAGGGAATTTGGCCACTGAAATTGTAAACATTGATAAATGCACTGCAATTGTAGTACTGCATAACATAAAGATTAAACTAGTACTAAAAGCAATAGTCAGTACTATTAAATACTGTTCAAGGCCATAGATCACGATGGGTAGCCATATTAGTCTACCTGTAGCAGCAGAGAAGAGCAAGAGTCCAGGAGCGCCTTAAAGAGCAACAAAATTGGTGGCCGGGGACCGGCTCATCCCCTGCCACAAACTTTTGTTAGTTTTTAAGGTGCTCCTGGACTCTTGCGCTTTTCTGCTACTAAAGCCCATAGGAAAGCACCCATTCCTTTCAGTGGCAGCAGAGCCATAGGCACACGTAATCCGGAAGTCCACTCGCACAAGCCCCACTGAGACGAACGGAAGTACGCGTGGCTCTGTTTCATAGCGACAGGGCATGCGCAGGAGGACTCCGGAAGAATTGTGCTCTTTCCTCAAAGGAAAAATTAGGTGTGTTGGCATTTCACTAGGGAGGATGCACACGACACCGTTCCCTCCCTCCTACATTTCTCTCCTTCCCTCCTTCCAGGGAACTCAGAGTGGAGTACACGGTTCTCCTTTTATCTCCACGATAACCCTACATGGTAGGCCAGGTTGAGCAAGAGGGGCTGGCCCGGGGTGTCCCATAAGTTGGGTCTCCCCAGCCCAATACTCAGAACACAGTGCGCCTCACTGGCTCAGTTTCCTCTCTCACCTGTGAACCACAAAGGGACACTGCTCGGAGCACGTCCTATAATTTATCTCAGCAGCAATGCTCCCTATAAGCTGTGGAGTCTTGTGAGCAAAAATTCTACTTTCTGAGCTCCTGGCATTAAAGTTGTGAGCCAGCAATTTGGCTACTGCAAAAATTCCCCTTTGTAAGCTCCTGGCATTAAAGTTGTGAGCCAGCAATTTGGCCACTGCATAAATTAGTTTGCTCTGGAGCCATCCTTCCTAAGCTAAGGCAAAAATGTGTGAGCCCGAGGCTAAAGAACTGTGAGCTAGCTCACACTAACTCAGCTTAGAGGGAACCCTGTTCAGCAGCCTTTAGAACGATGCTACGAAGGCTGATCAGTCTTATTATCCCCATACAGCATGATGGCAGGGAGAAGCCGAAACAAAGTGTGCTTAAAGCTGCCTATCTACACTCGAGTGTAGCGGTTCGAACATTGGGAGACCTGCATTCAGACCCCCAATCTGCCACGGTAGCTTGCTGAGAGAGTCCTCCAGCTAGCCATGTTCCCTTAGCCTGAACTACCTCGCAGAGACCAAATGGGGAGGGGCACGAATGTTGCCTCCTCAGCACCTTGGAGAAAACACAGGATAGAAATGTACTGGAGAGATTGTTTACGGCTGCAGTGGGATTTGAACCCAGAACATCCGCACACGTCTAGCTGCTCTGCTGCTCAAATGCGACGCTGATGTTCAAAGCAAAAAAATAAAATAACGTATTTTTAAAATAACGCAGGGATGTCCAAAGCACAGGGGTGTAAACGGCAAACGGGACGGCAAGCTGTCCGCAGAACTCAAACGGCCAGGGCGCTCGATTCCAGAAGAGCGGGCCTGTTAATCTGCTGCCCCCAGAGACTACCACGCATCTCAACAGTGAGTCGTATTTAGCTCCAAAGGCGTTCTTCAAGGGCAAAGAGCTGGCTCCACTAGGCACAAAGCTACCCTGGACAGTGAAGAACACCAAGTTAGGCAACGCTTCCTGTGACCTGGGCGAATTTACCCCTCTTTCAGTCCCCCCAAGCCACCTTTCTCAAACTCCTCCCGACTAATCGTCCTTCTACAGCCACGCTCTGCCTGTCCCTTTTCTGTTTGTCCACTGAAGTCACAAAGCGGCTGTGGGGGTGACGGATTTCACGCTTCCTTTCAGAAACAAAAGAAGCGACTGACATTCTCCTTTACTGAAAAGGGGAAGAGGAATTTACTGATTTATTCCTGGACAGCCGGCATGGTCTAGCAGGACCTGGGAAAAGCCCGCGGAAGCTCGCTGGGTGACCTCAGACCAGTCGCACACGCTCAGCCTAACCTACCTCACAGGGTTGTCATTGTTAACGGAGGAGAGGAGAATTGTGTCAGCCCCTTTGGGGGGAAAGGAGGAACGTCAATAAAGTGGCTAAATCCATAAAATAAGGCGGTGGCGCCGGTGAGCAGGCCAGACCCGGAACTGCTCTCTCTCTCACCACTGGTGCCTCCGATTAAGCTATCCCTGCTAGGCAGTCCCTAAATGCACACTTGAACACATGAAGCCGCCCTGGGTCCAGCGAGGTCGGTACTGACTATTTAGATTGGCAGAACCTCTCCACGGTCTCAAGCAGAGGTCTTTCACTCAGGGGCAGATTAACTTCGAACTGCTGGGTTGGCAGGAGTTGGGGGGAAAGGAGGAACGTAAATAAAGTGGGTAAATAAATAAAATAAGGTGGTGGCACTGGTGAGCAGGCCAGACCCGGAACTGCTCTCTCTCTCGTGCCTCCGATTAAGCTACCCCTGCTAGGCAGTCCCTAAACTTGAACACATGAAGTTGCCCTGGGTCCATCGAGGTCAGTACTGACTATTCAGATTGGCAGCACCTCTCCACGGTCTCAATCAGAGGTCTTTCAGGGCAGATTAACCGTGAAGAAGACTAGGCACGTGCTTAGGTCATCAGGCCAAAGGGGGCACCACAAAGTTGGGGAAAGGGCGAAAAGCTTCGTTTGTACAGTATATTGCGTCAGAATTCAGGTTAAATATCCGTGTTGGCACTTTGAGATAAATAAGTGGGTTTTGGGTCGCTGTTTGGGCACTCGGTCTCTAAAAGGTTTGCCATCACTGGTCTATCTGGTCAGACAGGTCAACCACTAAAATGGACTGGGTCAGTGTGGAGAGGAGGGGGGGGCCCACCAAGATTGGTCAGTGCTTAGGACACAAGTGAGTCTTCATCCGCCCCTGCTTTCACGTTACTTACTGCCTGGCCCTTTTGACGACGCACGACAGGGACTGAACCTGTGACCTTCTGCATGCCAAGCAAATGTTCTACCACTGAACCACGGCCCCTCCCAAGAGCAGAACACAGATTGCCTGTAAAGCTATAAAAGTGTAACGTGGCTGACTGTGTCAGAAAAGAACATGCTAGGAACTCTAGCTCAACTACCTCAGCGAAGGTGACAAGCTGTACGACACTGGGGACCCATGCTCCCTCTCGGCTGTGGAGTCCTGTGAGCAAACATTCTACTTTGGGAGCTACTAAAGTTGTGAGCGGGCGATTCAGCTGCTGCGTCACTTAGTTTGCTCTGGAGCCCTCCTTCCCAAGCGGAGACAAAAATGTGTGAGCTGGAGGCTAAAAAAGCTGTGAGATGGCTCACACTGACTCAGCTTAGAGGGAACGCTGCAGTGGTGACAGGATGGGGGGCGGGCAGGCACAAGACAATAGGGCTCTCCCTCAAAGCAACGGGACTTCGAGTAGCGATACACGTGCAGGGCTGGTTCCAAGTTTTGGGGAGCCCTGGCTGTCCGCCCAGGAGGCCCCTCCCTGCCTCCGCCCACGTGCCCCCCAAGTTACAAGCCCTCTTGCTGCCCATGCTCACGCCTACCTGCCTGTCATCCCTCCAGCCGCATGGGCACCACAGCCTCTGCCACAATCGTGGCTGCCGCGCATCGCCTGCTTCCCCCAGAGGCTGCTGGGCAGTAGGTACACCAAGGAGCAGTGATGGCAGAGCACCGACAAGGGAGAGGGTTGGGGAAAAGCGGGGGCAGGGGGGGATCGGCAGCAGGAGGCCCCATCTGGAGCCCCGGGCCCTGGCAGCAGCCCCAACTCAACGAACACTGGCCCTGGCCCTGCGCATGCGTTTCCCTAGGATGTGGTGCCGGCTAACTGGACTGGAGGCCTCTGAAATCCCAGTGGGACCAGCGGGGGAGCAGGTGGGCCCGAGAGAGAGCCTCTGGTTCTTACCTTGAAGAATCCTTTGCAGCCCTCGCAGGTGCGTACCCCGTAGTGCTGGCAGGCCGCGTTGTCCCCGCACACGGCACAGGTGCCCTCCCCCGAGGAGGAGCTTCTGCTAGGGGGTGAGGGGAGGCCGCTGCCGCCACCGCTCTCGCCCAGGAGACCAGAGGGGGGTGGGTTCAGGCCCAGCGGCGAGAAGGCCAGGGCGGCCGCCCTCTTGGCCAGGGGCAGCCCGTAGGGGTGGCTCTCCATCGCGGCTTGGCCGGCGGCAGGCCTTTCCGGGGCCATGGACAGGCTCAAGGCAGCGGTGTCGTAGCACATGTGGGCGCCGGCTGGGGGCGTGTGGGGCGGGGAGTGCTTGAAATGGAAGAGGGGGAAGCGACCCGGGGCGGTTTTCATGGGGGCGGTGTCCATCAGGTGG
>NW_015172054.1:376363-380011 GCF_001447785.1 Gekko japonicus | reverse complement strand
GTGGGGGTGGAGGGAGGGGACTGCTTGAAGTACAGAGGAGGGTTGGCCAGGCCCTCGTCCGCAGAGGGAGGCAGAGACGGGTGGTAGCCGTGCAGGCGGCTGTCTTCCATCTTGACGAGGGGCCGCTGGCTGCCCGAGGACGGCGAGGAAGAGGAGGAGGCGGCGGAGGACGGCATTTGGTATAGGCAGGAGGGCTTGAGCTCGTAGCTGCCGGAGTAGCCCTCCATGAAAGTGCTGAAGCTGGGCAGGGAGGTGGTGGCTCTGGCGCTGATCTCCCCGCTGCACAGCTCCATGGTCAGCTTGGCGTAGTCGGGGTTCATGATCTCGGGGCTGTAGTCGGAGCCATAGGCAAAGGTCTGAGCCGCATAACCGGAGCCGGGGGGCGAAGGGCTGTACTGGGCTTGGACGCAGGGCATATCTGGAAGGGCAAAAGGGCACGTTAGCGAGGGGGGCACTCCCGGGGCGGCTCTGTCAATCAAACCATCCATTAACCAACAGCCCAAGTGCGTTCACTTTCCCGGGAGCAGCTGAGAAGGAGACCCTCTCCCCTCTTCCAAACAGGACAGATTCCCTGCCTAGCCAAATACTTCCACGCTGGTCAAAGCAAGCAGCCCAAGTGCAAGATCCTGGCATGCTCTTACGCATCTGTTTCCCGGTTTGGTTCGTGCCACACCACAGGCACATGTGCTTATCTGGACACACAGTCCTCTCCATGTGATCGGCATGCTCTTTAGGGACACTGGAGGGCTTTCTCTGCAGGGCGCCGCTCTCATTGGAGACGGCTTTTTTTGGTAAAGAATACAGGGAATTGTGGCGCGCCCGCCAATCCGGAATGGCCTGCAGCTACTTCCAGTGGCTCTGAATGAGGCTAACCGGGTTCCTTGGATTTTCAGGCTGACTACCGAGGGGGCTTCCCCCGCCCCCCCCCCCCCGCTACGTCACCTCCGTCTGCCCCTTGATCTACAAAAAAGTCATTGAAACTCAAAGGAGAAGTAAAAGAAGAGTTTGTCACCTCTCCTTTTCTACAAGTATGGAAGAGGCTTCACTGGAAGGGGGGGGAGTCAGGCTCCAGCAGACGTTACAAAAAAAGAAACTAAAAAGTTGGTTGTCTGCAACAGACCGCAAAGGAGGAACAGAAAAGCTTGGATCTCCTCCTCAAGGCTAACACTTCCTACGCTTGGATCCGCACCTGGGGCTTCTGATCAGATCACACTGTGTTCTTATTAGAGAAAACCCAGCAAGTTTTAACCCCAAGAGTTAATTCTAACTAACTGCCATAGAAGTGGAGATTTGGTAACACTGCAAAGGATCATCAAATAAATAAGCAACAATGAAAAAAGATTAAAACACACACAAAACACCTATTTTATTTTCTCTTCTTTCCCTTGATCACTAGAAGGGAACTGACTGTTAAAAGATGGAACCCCCACATTAAAAATCTGAAGGTAACCACTGAGTTTCATTTTCAGGTTCTGCACAATAACGTGATCTTTTATCAAGGAGGGTGTGGGAAACGTTCTCAAAGAAAACCTGTCACGGCTATTAAGACTTTGGCAGATCCAAATCCTCATAAACACTGTCCCTTCCCTCAACGGTAATGCTACTCAATGGGGGTGGGTGGGGGGCAATGTTCCCTCTAAGCTGTGGAGTCTTCTGAGCAAAAAGCCTGCTTTGTGAGCTACCGGCATTAAAGTTGTGAGCAAGCGATTTGGCTACTGCATAAATTAGTTTGCTTTGGAGCTGACCTTCCTGAGCTAAGAGAAAAATGTGTGAGCCAGAGGCTAAAAGACTGTGAGCTAGCTCACACTAACTCAGCTTAGAGGGAACACTGTGGGGGGTGGAATGCTTTATTTCCATCTCTCTATTTAAAATTAAAAAAGAAAATCCACCATTCAATCTATAAAACCGGGTTCCACACAAATATTTTAATTCTCTTTTGCATCTGTGGCCATACCAAAGTACTGGGATATTTCAAAGAACGGGTTTTGGGTCCTTTTCCCAGAAAAATCCGGCTTTTGCATTTGTGATCTTATTTTTTTAATCTTGATTTAAAAAAAAAAAAAAAAAAAAACCTATTGTACGCTGGAAATTGTTGTAAGCCATCAGTGGTCTGTTTTTATGGTCTATGTTTTAATTTTTTTTAATTTTGGGGGTATTTATTTGTATTTTTCATATGTGCGTATGTGTGAGTGTGTGTGCACCTGGAAGTCATGGTGACCTCTGGTGACTGACCCCTACTGGGGGCCTGGAAGATATTCAGAGAGGTGGCTGAATAACGCCTACCCCTGCCTCCCATCTGCTGGTATTCCAAGGAGGTCTCCCATCCAAGTACTCGCCAGACTTGACCCTGCGTAGCTTCCAAGATCTAAAAAGATCGAGCTTGCCTGTGCTATTCAGGTCAGGGCTATGGTCTATGTTTTGCTGATGGGCAGGGACTTTTTAATGCTGGATTTTAATTCATACCTTTTATCATTTTGTTTTTCTTGTTTTTTACTTTGTAAGCTACCTTGGGGAGGTTTCTGGAGAGATGACATAAAATTTCCTAAATAAACAACTATGATCTGGGATTCATTGCACATATATTGGCTGGTTTGCATCAAACTTACACATTTATTTATTTATTTATTTAAATTAAGCTATATGTTCTCTCACCCTGACCTGGATGGCCCAGGCTAGCCTGATCTTGTCAGATCTCAGAAGCTAGCAGGGTTGGCCCTGGTTAGTATTTGGATGGGAGACCAGCAAGGAAGTCTAGGGTTGTGATGCAGAGGCAGGACTTGGCAAACGACCTCTGAATGTCTCTTGCCTCTGTTATTTCTTGACTATTGTTTCTCCTCATCTGTTCTCGCAGCACTGGCTCAAGTTTAATCTACCATTTTTCTACTCTCCCACAGTTTCTGGATCTTTTCCCCCAAAGCTATAGTATTTTCCCTGCAAAATTACACGGCTTTTGTTCCCGCAACCTGGGAATGAATTCTTTTTTTCAGCAAGCTGAAGACTCCCTACGATAAAGTCAGTTTGGGCAAGAAAAAAGCAAACAAGGGATGTGAAATGAGAAAAGAGCCAGTATTTTCATCAGTTTGCACATTAAATCAGCCTAGATGTTAGCATCAAGACTGTACATTGTATAGAGAAAACAATGCGGGCTGGGCGTGGCCGCCCCCCCCCGAAAGCCAGCGCTAGTCCCGACCCCCCCCCCTGGAAGCGCCAAGTTCCCCAGAGTTTCCGCCGAGCGCCCGCACTGCCGACCCCTCTGCTCTACCCGGGGTGCGAACCGCGAAGGGAGCCTCGCGAGCGACTCTCGAGGAAGGGAGGCACCTGCCTGTGCGTGGATCGTGGCCCCGGCTCCTCGTCGGGCTTGGCCACCCTCGGCCGGAGGGTCCCAAGCCGCCGCCGCCGCCCCCGTCCCCAGCGGAGCCACGCCGAAGAGCTCTCCTCCCTCTGAGCCGAGAGAGAGGCCGCTCCCTTCTGGCCCCGGGAGGCCGTCGGAGGCACTCTGCCTACGCTCAGGAACCCGCCGTCTCCCTCCAAAGGTCGCCGGGCTGAACCCACCCTGCCGCTCGGCTCCCGCCTCCTCCCCTCCACCGGGTCGCCCGACCTGCTTCCGAGGGGGGGGGGCTTGGATGGCGCAGGGGTTACGAGGAGGAG
>NW_015172054.1:376045-376349 GCF_001447785.1 Gekko japonicus | reverse complement strand
GGGCCGGTGGGGGAAACCCCCCCCCCCCCCCCCGCGGACGAGCCTCTCGCGCTCTCTCGGCCCCGCCTACCTCGCAGGGCTGTCGTGAGGCTCCCCGGGAGACACGGCAAAGGCGCTCAGGAGCGACACGCCCCGGTTCTCTCTCCCCCCCCTCTCCGGACCGGACCCCAAAAGTTCTGCCGGACCCTGATCTGCGCGGGGCGCCAAAGCTGGCAGGCAGGCGCAGCCTCCGACCCGACACGCGTCTCTCCAAACACCCCGCCGCCGCCGCCGCCTCTCTGGCCATTCCCACGTGGGGTCCCTC
>NW_015172054.1:373427-374792 GCF_001447785.1 Gekko japonicus | reverse complement strand
CCCCCCACCCCCAGCCTATTGAGTTGCCCGTGAACACGAGCCGGCGGAACTCTCGGGGACTAGCTTGGCGAGCTCGCGTCGTTTGCGTTTTTGCAAAGGGGACAGCGACGAGGCGGCCGGACCGTTCGGGACTCTGCAGGTCGCTGCAGGCCGTGGCGCTGCTCGCGAGGAGAAACTGGCCGGTTGCGCAGCGGCAACGCTCAGGGCGCGGAGCAAGTCCGGAGGGCATCCCGGAAGAGAACGGCCGCAGGCATCCCCGGCAGCACGAACGGCGCGGCGGCGGCGGGGGGTTAGACTCGTGACGCGGGAAGGGAAGCGCACCGGGGCCCCTTCCCCGGGCCACAGAGGCGGCCTGAGCAAGGAAGGGTCCCGGCATAGTGTGGCAGGGAGTTCCGCTGACGCGTGAATCGGGAAAGGCACTACATCTACATCTACTTAGACCCGGGTGGGCAGCAGTGCTGGTCTGAAGCAGTAAGGCAGATTTAGAGTCCGAGTGGCCCCTGGAAGACCACCAAAGGTTCATTCAAGGTATGAGCTTCCGTGTGTACACCCGTGTATATTCTGCCCCTGGCTGCACGCCTCGGTGCTCTCACCCCGGGGTCAGTCAGTGTCCGGGATCTCTTCCAAAGCGGTACTTCGTTCCCCCGGCAAACTTGCCTGGGATCGGATTGTCCCGCCACGCGTGTTTGTCTGAGCGTCAGTTTGGTGCAGTGGTGAAGTGCGCGGACTCTAATCTGGGACAACCGGGTTTGATTCCCCCACTCCTCCACTTGCACCTGGCTGGATGACCTTGGGCAAGTTATAGCTCTGATAAGAGCTGTTCTGGAAAAAGAGCAGTTTCTGTCAGAGCTCCCTCAGCCCCACCCGCCTCACAGGGTGTCTGTTGTGGGGAGGGGAAGGGGAAGGAGTTTGTAAGCCGCTCTGAGACACCTTTGGGTAGTGAAGGGCGGGGTATAAATCCAATCTCTTCTTCTTCTTCTATTGACAGACAACCGTTTCCCAGCTCGAGAAAGACGCCCCGAAAGCGCCTCGCCTTCCACCCGCGTGCTGCACGTCCCAACGGCCGGCTCGTGCGAATCTTCCCCCCCCCTCTCCTATATTTCCTTCTCTCCCCACTCCCCACTCCCCTCCCCTCTGTCCGCTTGGACTCTTCCCCGACACCGAGGGAGCCCCCTTCGCAGAACCAATCGGAGCGGGGACGTCAGCGGCGGACGCCACCCCCTCGTGACACCGCGGCCAATCCGAGCACGGGACCCCGGCGGGCCCCGTTCCAAAGGGGCGGGGGCAAGGGAGGCTTGACGCAAGGGAGGCGCGTGACTGACGCAAGCGCGCTTGCTAAATTTAGACCCCCTCCCTCCTTCTCTC
>NW_015172054.1:372181-372598 GCF_001447785.1 Gekko japonicus | reverse complement strand
GGGGGGGGGGGGGGGGGGGGGGGGAACGCGGCCGTGCTCAGTCCTTAGGAACGGAGCGATCCGGTGCGGAGGAACTCCGGCACACCTCGAGGATTGCAACGGGGGGTCGAGTGGAGTCAGCTACCGCCGCTGCTTGCAAGGGGGTTTGTTTTGTTTTGTTTTACTCTCCGGCAGTGTTCCCTCTAAGGTGAGTCAGTGTGAGCCGGCTCACAGTTTTTTAGCCTCCGGCTCACACATTTTTGCCTCCGCTCAGGAAGGAGGGCTCCAGAGCAGACTAATCTATGCAGTAACCAAATTGCTCGCTCACAACTTTAATGCTGGTAGCTCACAAAGTAGGATTTTTGCTCACTAGACTCCACAGCTTAGAGGGAACATTGCTCTCCGGTAACATCATAAGAACCTAAGGAGAGACCTGCT
>NW_015172054.1:364298-371971 GCF_001447785.1 Gekko japonicus | reverse complement strand
CGCGCCCGCGGGGTGAAAAATGCGGGGGGGGGGGGGGGGAGTGTGGCAGTTTGGCCCGGAGCAAAATAACGCGCGGCTGCCACATCACAGGTCCCATTGAGGTCCCGTGGGTAGGGGCGAGGTGGCAATCACACGACGATCCTGCAGCGCGGCAAAGAAGCTCTGCGGAGCAACGGAACTTTCGCTTTCCTCTTCGTGCGCATGCACCATTGGGTACTTGTGCACATCCTGTGGAGACTTGGGGGGGGGAAACCCTGTTTACGATGGGACATGGGCGGGTGCCGGATGCCACGGACTACCACCGGAAACGTGATCAGACGCCAGCCCTTGCCCCACGGTTTCCGGAAACTAGTACCTCGGAGGTACTTGTTTTTAACTCCACATCTTCAGCGGGAAGCCTCGGGTTCGCCATGGGAGCTCTACGCTTCCCAGATGTTGCGGTGTGATCGCGCCCGGAAAATCCGCTTATCATCTGTCCCAGTAGCGTGGCTAATGCTCCGTGTGACCGCAGCCTGTGTAAAGTATTTTCTTTCCTTTGCTCCAGGGTGTGCCTTTGAAGACAAGACAGCGGACTTTCCCGCTACATTTTATTCCAGAAGTTTTATTCCAAACTTCTCAGCACCTCTGTAGCACCAGATAGGATAGTTCATGCTGCCATCCAAAATACAGTTTTTGAAGCCAAAAGCTGGAGGCCTGAATCCAGTGGGGAACTGTTTGGGGGTTACAGGCCAAAGTCTCCCACAGGTCAGCATGCAGAGTTGGGCTACACACTTTTGAACGGTCTCTTGGTTGATATTCCTTATTCTATTTATTTACTTTATACTTTGCCTTTCTCCCCGATGGGAACCCAGAACAGCTTACATCGTTCCCTTGTCCTCCGTTTGGTGTAGTGGTTAAGAGCACAGACTCTAACCTGGGAGAACCGGGTTTGATTCCCCACTCCTCCACATGCAGCTGCTGGCGTGACCTTTGGTCAGCCACAGTTCTCTCAGAGCTGTTCTCTCAGGAGCAGTCCTCGACAGAGCTCTCTCAGCCCCACCTACCTCACAGGGTGTCTGTTGTGGGGAGGGGAAGGGAAAGGAGATTTGTCAGCCGCTCTGAGACACCTTCGGGTAGTGAAAGGCGGGGTATAAATCCAATCTCCTCCTTGTCATTGTTGTCTTCCTCTCCTCACAACAACCCTGTGAGGTAGGTTAGGCGGAGTGTGTGACTGGCCCAAGGTCACCCTGCTGCACCATGCTGGCTCTATCCCCAGAAATTGACAGCGTTCCCCTCCCCCTTCCCCCATCATTTCCAGCTTTTACCCCTGCACTCCAGTAATGTATGGGGTGGGAGGAGATGGGGCTGGGCTGAGGGAGATGTGTCCGGCTTGCCCCACTAAAGACTTCCCCTTTTTGGAACGAATGTTTTCTGACTGGGGCTTGTGATCCCCACTCCCCTTGATTGAAAGGCTTTTCTGTGGTTTTTCTAGAGCGACAGTTTTATGTTTGTATTTGCAGTGAGCTGCCTGGAGGACCTTTGGGTGGAAGAGCAGAGGAGAAGTACTGTAAAGAAGACAAGGCTTTGGGATGGGAGCAATGTTCCCTCTAAGCTGTGGAGTCTTGTGAGCAATTATTCTGCTTTGTGAGCTCCTGGCATTAAAGCTGTGAGCGAGCGATTTGGCTACTGCATAAATTAGTTGGTTCTGGCACCATCCTCCCTGAGCTAAGACAAAAATGTGTGAGCCGGAGGCTAAAAAACTGTGAGCTAGCTCACACTAACTCAGCTTAGAGGGAACACTGGATGGGAGGCCTGCGCAGACAGAGGGACGTGCCCTTTCGTTGCTTCGAAAGTTGAAATTCAGCTACAAGAATAATGTGGCCGAGTCGCTGAGATCAGACCATCAGGTTCCATGCGCTGGGGGCGTTCCTTGAAAGGTTCCCAGTATTTCTGCCGTGCTTATCAACTGCCTTGTCATCTAGAAGGCAGCCTGACTTGGACAGCCTAGTCAGATTTCAGAAGCTAACCAGGGTTGGGCCCTGGTCGGTATTTGGACGGGAGACCACCGAGGAATACCAGGGTTGTGATGTGGAGGCAGGCAGTGGCCAACCACCTTGAGAGCCAGTTTGGTGTCGTGGTTAGGAGCGCAGGCTCTAATCTGGGAGAACCGGGTTTGATTCCCCGCTCCTCCACATGCAGCCACTGGTGTGACCTTGGGTCAGATACAAGTTCTCTCAGAGCTGTTCTCTCAAGGGCAGTTTCTGTCAAGAGCTCTCTCAGCCCCACCTACCTCACAGGGTGTCTGTTGTGGGGAGGGGAAGGGAAAGGAGATTGTAAGCCGCTCTGAGACTCCTTTGGGTAGTGAAGGGCGGGGGTATAAATCCAGTCTCTTCTTCTTGAACATCTCTTGGCTTGAAAACCCATGAGGGGTCACCGTACATTGGGTGTGACTTGATGGCTCTGTCCACTGCCACCAATCTGCCGTGCCCATGGAAGGACTTTCCAAAAGCACATCTTCCTGGCACTCCCCGGGAAGGATGTTGACTGGGCCCAGCTGGCTTCCCTAGACTCCAGATGGCTCCATTGCACTGCCCAGCAGGATGGCCACCAAGCATCAAGGGAACCGTGACAAAGAAAATGTATCGTGACATGAAGTAAATGGACTTTTAACACTGGAGTGTTGCAATGTATGTCAAATAGATGCAGATAGAGAATCACTTAAGGGACTCGGGAGGGTTTTGTTTTTTGCTTTTGAAATTAGCCAATTTTGTCCTGCAGGCTCCGGAGGCGTGGCGAGATCCGTGTTCAGTTGATGTGGAGGGAACACACACCTGGCACCTGCCGCCCTTCAGAACTTCCCCATCACGACAGCCCTTCAGTGTACTGCCAAGTATGAGTTTCAACGACACCAATAAGTGGCGTAATTTACGGTGAAGTATTTTATCTGGGACGAAAAGCTGTCATTTTAGAACACAGCCCACTGAAACTGTGGTACGGGGCACAAAAAATAAAGTTATCAAACAAGTTATGTTGCCTCCTCCTTCATATAATCTTACTTTTTAACACATTCACTTATCAGAAGGCTACGTATCAAAATTAAGGATTTTAGTTACTAAGTGGGAAACCATACAGTCCAAATGGAAAACCACGTAAGTTTTATTTATTTATTTATTTATTAAATTTATATCCCACCCTCCCCCGTAGGGCTCAGGGCGGCTTACATAGCAAGAAATCTTGCAATAATAAAAACATCAAGTACAATTTAGTAGCATTTAAAACATACAATTTAAAACCGTCTCGGTACAATAAAGTGCTCAAAATCCTCAGCTCTCAAACCTCAGAGAGATGACCACATCCAAACAACCCCGGTAGGCATTTCGTGTCCTCAATATCAGATGTTGAATTCAGATGTTTCTTTCAGATGTTTCTTCCTTCCTTCCTAGGGCCTTCCCCCCCCCCCAATGATGGTAGTATAACGGGGGGGGGGGCGGCGGCGGCCCCTAATCAAAAGCCTGGTGGAAGAGCTCCGTCTTACAGGCCCTGCGGAACTGCATCAAGTTCAGTACAAATAAATTTCTGTGTAGAATCCAAAGATATTTCTATCCAAGGAGTCCAAAGAGGATGAGACATCCGGATCTGTATGCAGCTCGTTCCAAGTCGTGGGACTTTTCCTCTGCCGAGGCTCGATGGTAGACAAATATCCAAAGCGGGGAAAAGATCCCCGTTACACGTATCAACTCTATGAGAATAAACAATGTCAAAATATTGCAGGCACACTAAATTGATCTGCTCTTCTATGTGATAACCTTGTCTTCTGAACTGTATTCCAAATTTTATATTTCGGGGTTTTTTGGGGTGGGGTTTGCCATCAAGACACAGCTGACTTATGATGACTCCGAGATGTTCAGAGGTGGTTTGCCATTGCCTTCCTCTGTGTCCTGACCTCGGACCTCCTTGGCGGTCTCCCATCCAAATGCTAGAAACGGCTGGCCCTGCTTAGCTTCCGAGATCTGACAGGATTGGGCTAGCCTGGGTTACCCAGGTCAGGGGATATATTTAGAGCAATGTAAAAAAAATGATTAGTGTTGCTAAAGGTGACCAGCACCCACATGTGTGTGTTAGTTTATTTATTTAGAACTAGGAATAAGGCCCATTGTGGAAATAAATACAATGAGCTCTAGAAAGAAGCTCTGGGCAGGTGCCCTGGCCTCAGGCACTCGGTGTCAGTTTGCTGTGGTGACCTCAGCAAGGTATAACAGCACAGAGCCTACTGTTTTCTCCAGGGGAACTGAAGAGCAGTTGTAAATCTGAATGATCCCCAGCCCTCCCCTGGAGATTGGCAACAATGGTTCCCCAGGAGGAAATAGCTGGTTTGGAGGGTAGAGTCTATGGCATTGTACCTGAGGACCAACCCCACCTCAAACCCCACCCTCTAGGGGCTCCACCCCTCAAATCTCCAGGAATTTCCCAACCTGGAGGTGGCAACCCTATCTTCTTCCCAGCCAACCATTGGTGTACCTTTATCTGCCCCTCTGACTTCAGCTTTCCACCTCCCCCCCCCACCTGGAGCCTCTATCTAGGAAAAGTACTGTCTTTCTCCACTGTGGTGACCAAGCAGCTCACATCATTCTCCTTTAGATCTGCACAGCAACCCTGTGAGGTAGGTTATGCTGAAAGTCTATGAGTGGTCTGAAATCACTCAATCAGCTTCCATAGGAAGAACCTGGGTCCGGCAGACCCTGCTCTGAAGCACTACCTGCTATGTCATACTGGCTGTCAGGGGGGGGCGGGGGAGACACCTCAGCAGGGTATAATGTCACAGAGTCCAACATTTTCTCCAGGGGCACTGATCTCTGCCTTCTAGACAGCAGTTGTAATTCTGAGTGATCTCCAACCCTCACCTGGAGAATGGCATCAATTGTTCCCCAGGAGGAAATGGTTGGTTTGGAGGGTGGAGTCTATGGCATTGTACCTCTAAGGTCCCACCCCTCCTCAAACCCCACTCTCTCCAGGCTCCACTCCTCAAATTTCTAGGAATTTCCCAACATGGAGTTGGCACCCCTATCCTTTATGGCCAACCATCAACCTACCTTTATCTGCCCCTCTGACTTCAGCTTTCCATCTCCCCACCACCACCTGCAGCCTCTACCTGGGAAAAGTAGTCTTTCTCTCAGTGGGGATCCATGCAGGGGGGAAGTGACCTCAGCAGGGTATAACGACACAGAGTCCACTCTGCAAAGCAGCCGTTTTCTCTAGGGAAACTGAGCTCTGCCATCTAGACAGCAGTTGTAATTCTGAGTGATCTCTAGCCCTCACCTGGAGAATGGCAGCAACAGTTCCCCAGGAGAGGCATTCTATTCAGCTGAGGCCTCTCCCCTCCCCAAACCTTGGCTTCCATAGACTCTACCACACACACAAAAAAGCCTGTGCTGACCAATGCTCCCTCTAAGCTGTGGAGTCTTGTGAGCAAAAATTCTACCTTGTGAGTGCGTGGCATTAGAGTTGTGCGCGAGCGATTTGCCTGCTGCATAAATCGGTTTGCTCTGGAGCCATCCATCCTGAGCTAAGGCAAAAATGTGTGAGCTGGAGGCTAAAAAACTGTGAGCTAGCTCACACTAACTCAGCTTAGAGGGAACACTGGTGCGGACTAATATTCTACAGAAATTATGTATGTGTGTGTGTGTACATGTACTCTTACCATATCTACAGTGTGGCTTCATTGAATAATTACATATACCTGTACTTTGGGGGAGTCAAATACGCTATTGAAAAATACCATTTTCTGATCCCAAATTTGGGGTTAAACCGCATGTTCACTTCTAACAGGCATATATTTAAATGGATCGCTGCTTGTTATGGTGAAAAACAGCTTATTACAGCAAATGACTTCCAGGACCACATGACGAAAACCCAATGAAGGGTTGCCGTAAGTTGGTTGCAACTCGGTGGCACATGATGACGAGGACGACGACGACACAGGGGCCTTTCTGCATTTGTCTCCTTTTTGATATGATTCTGACTCCTGTCATTATGGGGAGGGGGATTTCTTTTTCCAAAATGCACATCTTCAGATATAGCCTCTTATTCTCTTTCCTCTTTTAAAAGACGGATTTCTCTTTCATTTCTCTTTGTCGAGAAAGCAGCGCTTCCTTTTTGGCAGCATCAGCCCTTGCAGTTGTTCTCTGTTACACATAACAGGAGGAGTAGGGGAAGAAACTGCCTGCCTCTGAGAAGCTCCAGAGTAAAATTCTGAAATTTTGCGGAACCCTTCCTTGTGCCCCTCTGCTTTCCAAACTTCCCCTGGATCAAAGCGGCATTGATAAGAAGCTGACTCGAAATGCCTAAAAGGGGAAAGACAGTTTGTTGGATTGCAAGAGAATTTCCCATGTGTGTGTGTAAAGTGCCATCGACTTATGGTGACCTTGTAGGATTGTCAAGGCAAGAGACATTCAGAGGTGGATTGCCTGCCTCTGCTCAGCAACCCGGGACTTCCTTGGAGGTCTCCATTCCAAATACTGACCAGGGCTGACCCTGTTTAGCTTCTAAGGTTTGTTGAGATCGGGCTACCCTGAGCCATCCAGGTCACGGTACATTTCTGTTACTGGCTTGAATTTTGTCCCTGTGCTGTAATTTCCCCCACAGGGTTCCAGATGCGAGTTCAGCCTCACAAGCATGAATCAGGAACGGCAAGGGAGAGCAGAGCAGCTGGGATGCAGGTGCCGTGGAAGAGCCTCTCTTCCTCCTCCTCCTCCAGTTTTACTATGGAAATTTGGTTTTAATACCTGTATTTGCATGTAACATGCAGTTTAAAGTAAAGGTAAAGGTTCCCCTTGCTCGAAAGCCAGTCGAGTCCGACTCTAGGGTTGCGGTGCTCATCTCCGTTTCAAAGCCGAAGAGCCAGCGCTGTCCGAAGACGTTTCCGTGGCCATGTGGCCGGCATGACTAAACACCAGGGCGCACGGAACGCTGTTCCCTTCCCACCGAAGTGGTACCTATTTATCTACTTGCAATTTCTTGCTTTCGAACTGCTAGGTTGGCAGGAAACATGCAGTTTAGCTCTCCATGATTTTAAATGAATTCTGAGTCATGAGATATACGTACAAACCAAACAGGTTTTTTTTTTTAAACTTAATTTAGCTTTGAGATATGCCCCCATGTAATAAATAGAAGTGTATCAGATATTTCCTACAAGTTAGCTGAATTTGCATTGATGCATAGATTTTCTCATCTTCGCCGCATGCTTTATAATCAGATACACAAAGGCCTACGGAGCTGACGGTGTAAATGTCAGAGCTTTCCTCTGCCCTCAGCACCCTATGAAAAGTAGTTTTGTGAGGGGGCTAAGACCATTTCTCAGCACGTCAAAAGGCTGGCTAATCGTTTGGAACCTGTAATTATTGTGGTCGGGTCATTTTGTAGAAAAAGAGGTGCAGGAGCTCATTAGCATAAGTTATTAGCATAGCTTATTTGCATATGTCACACCCCCTGGCATCATCGGAAGTGTGTCAAAAGGCAACACTCACCTCTCAGGCTCCACTGGACTGTTTTAGATGGCTAGCTATTGGGGGGGGGACGTACAGATCTGTCCTCGCAGAGAAGGGAGAGCTTGTACCTGAATAAAACTTGGTCTTAAAGGTGTTTTGGATTGCTAGCTATGGGGGGGGGGGAAACGTGCAGATCTGTCCTCCCAGAGG
>NW_015172054.1:340945-364142 GCF_001447785.1 Gekko japonicus | reverse complement strand
ATGCAACTTACGTGGCTGCTTCGTGCTCCTCCTGGCCCGACTGAGGGCTGCTGGGAGCAGGGGGTGGGGCTTGTTTCATGTGCCTGTCCCCTGAGTTCCTTACTGCTGGAGCTCCGCTCCTGTGCGCTCCCGCAGGAAATGACCCCTGATTGTGGTACCCAGAATCCTTTGGAATGGGTTGCAGTTGTCAATCGACAGTATCAAAATCATGTTATGTGAAAATGCATGTGAAGAGGTGGCAAGGACATGCAAGGGCAGGTACACAAAGCAGGTCGTCTTACAGGTGCTGCCTGGCCATCCTCTGTTAAGTGGGTAGTCCAAGACAAGCAGAGGAACTGCGTGACTCATGGGGAGGGGAAATCTTATGTCTCCATGGTCCACTTTCTATTTTCGTGTTCGCATCGGTTGCCACTTTCCCTCTTTTCTGTTGGAAGTTCCGTGTGATGTTCCTGTGTCTCAAACCTCCAAGGGCATAGACTTTCCAATTTCCCGGGGGGGGGGGGGGGCGTCTCTTGGTGCAGCTGTCCGCCAGCCATAGAAATGCCTGAGTCCCCCTCCCAGGTCAGGCCTGCCTGCAGCCCCCCCTCCAGGTCTGCCAGATGGACTCACGCATCCCTGCCCAGATGGAAGGAGGGCCCGAACATGCCTGCCTGCCCGCCCACCCTCCCCGCAGCAGCCCAGCACCGGGAAGGGGGAGCACGGCCGTGCGTGGGTCTGGGACACGCGCAGTTGGCATCCAGCGCTGCGCCTCGGGTTGGATGGTGGGAGCTGCCTCGCCGCTGCCGTGGGCGAAGCGGCTTCTGGGCAGGGAGGGGGGGAAGACACCTGGCCCTGCGAGATTTGGCTCCGTGCCTCCGCCCTGTGCCCCAAGGCTGGCAAGGCCCGAAGGTCCCTGCACTCCCCGCCCCGCCCGCTGCAGGTCCGTGAGGTGAGGAGAGCCCCCACACACACTGGGCACTGCCTGCAGAGGGTCTCCACACTTGCTTGTGCCGCAAGACACCAAGAAAAGCTCCCCAGAGGCGGATCAGGCACCCGGGAAGCCGTCCCACTGTTTGCATCGCCGCCTCGTCCGCTAAGCTTTGCCGCGTGGAGCTGAATGGGGCTCCGGACTTTGGCCCTCCCCCAAAATTGGGGAAGGCTTGCACCCCCCCAGTAGATTATGCCTATGCAGACCTCCAGACTTTGTGGCAAGAGAGACTAGATAGCTAGATAGGCACACTGACCTTTCTTCCTGTCTTTACTCTTCTGCCACTGTCCCCTTTGAAATGCAGATTGTGTTCTCAGGGACGATTTTCTCTTTCTTCTGTTCTCCCACTGACACGAAGGTGATCTCTCTCCCTGCACGCACCAAGAGAGAGACTTCTCTTGGCACTGTGAGGCCGATGGTCCTCTCACTATCTGCCTCCATCCTTCAGCTAGTAAGTTAGTATTCTATCATGCCCCTATTCTTTTCTATCCAAAGTGTACTTCTCAAATAAAGAGAGAAGTATTTCTCTTCTAAACTTGCAATATGACTCTGTGTAGCTTTGTAAGCTGAGTGACCTGGTAAAGTCATGCTGCTGCGTTTGTAGCTTTATCTAAGCACTCGGCTAACTAGTGGTAACTGGACTAACCACATCAGTTAACCCCAATGTTTTCTCTCCTCCCTGGTTACCTCTTTCTTTCTTACCCAACACTGCTGCTTTCTTTCTCTTCCTCCCTTCCTCTGGAACAATGCTCTCTCCCCATTGCTACTTTCTTTCTCCTTTCCTCTAAAAGAGAGAAGGAAAGAAAGTAGTGACAGGGGTGTTAACAATCACTTTTTTTTTCTTTCAGGGAAAGAGAGAAAAAGAGGGGAAGAAAAGTGTTATGTCCGCTGACCGCCACCAGGGGCCAGAGAATACCCCAGAGCTTGACTCTGCAAGAACAATGGGGACTAGGCTCTTAGTCTCTCCACTTGGGAACCAATAGGACCGTGGCGGGAGATTTCTTTCCTTAATAACAGTTTCCACCAACTTACCCGGTATCAATGTCAGACTGACTGGCCTATAATTTCCCGGATCTCCTCTGGAACCCTTTCTAAAGATGGGAGTGACATTAGCTACCTGATTAGTGTTTACAATCAAATGTTCTTATTAGTAAAGGCAGATAGTGCTTTTCTAATTGACATGTACATAAAGCATATTGGCTTACAGGTGCTGCCTGGCCATTCTTTGTTAAGTGAATATCCCAAGATGAGAGCCAGTTAGATGTAGTGGTTAAGAGTGGTGAACTCTAATCTGGAGAACCGGGTTCGATTCCTCATTCCTCCACTTGAAGCCAGCTGGGTGACCTTGGGTCAGTCACAGTTCTCTCAGCCCAAAAAACAAAAACCTGGCTCTCCACAAAAAGAGCTAGAGTTTGAGGCTGCCAGACAATCTTTGGATCTCCTGGCTATACTACTCCCACTGCCACACAATAATTATTCCAAGATAATTGGCTGTTAGCTTAGAAGAGTGTAACTCCTCTTAGGGATGTGCAGACTTTACAGAGCAAGGATGTATTTTAAATACAGGGAGGACTAGGTATTAAGCAGGGTGGATGGAAGACTAACAAAACAGTCATACCAAAAACACTTTTATCATCTGAGATTAAACCTGTACTGTGGCAAGGACAGATAATGGTTGCTGATCACAGGGCAACTCAGAGGTCATTCCGGGGGGGAACGCAGTTCCCCCGGGTGAGGTGCGGGGGGCGGGGCACATGAAGAAGCCCCGCCCCCTGCTTCCAGCCGCCCCGCTTTTGGTCCTCATTCAGCCAGGAGGAGGCAGGAGAAGAGGAAGGGTAAGTTGCTTCCTCCCCGCCTCTCCCCACCCCTGCCTGCCTGGGGCCAGGGAGGGCCTTGGCGGGGCTTCCTCGCACTCCTGCCGGCCTTGCAGGTCCACCGCTGGGCCCCTGATGTCAGGGGGTGTGGCGTATGCTAATGAGTTATGCTAATGAGTTCCCCTAGCTCTTTTTCTACGAAATGACCCCTGGGGCAACTAGGCAGTCACGAATAAGATTAACCTGGACCATGTGAATCCAACTCTTGGATGTATGCAGTGAAATATTTCTAGCAGTTACTCACCTGTAAACGGTACCAACCAATGCTCCCTCTAAGCTGTGGAGTCTTGTGAGCAAAAATTCTACTTTGTGAGCTAATGGCATTAAAGCTGTGAGCGAGTGATTTGACTACTGCATAAATTAGTCTGCTCGGGAGCCATCCTTCCTGAGCTGAGACAAAAAAATGTGTGAGCCGGAGGCTAAAAAACTGTGAGCTAGCTCACACTAACTCAGCTTAGAGGGAACACTGGTACCAACTAGTTAGTTATTGGACTAAGGTGCAAACAGCAAGTAAAAGAACGGGTCTGCTTATGAGTAGAGGCTACAGCAGCTTGGCATTTTCACTTTTAAGCTGAGAAAAGGATACTGAACCTGACCAATGTATCTGAAGAAACTGGACAATGGTGAGAGAGGTTTTAGACAGGAACAGAGAAGATTGTGTAAAAAAAGAGTAATGGTTAGAAATTGGACAGAACTGTGACCTTCTAAAAAAGCTTACTTGCAGCAGGAGCAGCACATCTACTTGAAAGTAAGTCCCATTTTATTCAATAGGGCCTAGTCCTGGGAAAGTGTTATTAGGACTGTAGATCAAATTCCAGATCTAACTAATTTCCATATTTAGGGGAAGAAATTCTCATGCTAAACTGGACAGTGAGCCCTATTTAAAAACATCTGAAGAAGTGTGCATGCACATGAAAGTTTGCACTCATATTTAAACTGTGTTGATCTTAAAGGTGCTATGGGACTTAAACTTTGTCATATTGTTTTTGCATGTCCTTGTAGTTGGCTTGGCCAGTTTGACTTCAGCCTGACAGAACCATTTGATCTCCTAGAGTTTTAGGGCAAGCCACACCGCTTGGGAAGCCCGAGAGGGCCGCCGGAGATGGTGGACACAGGACCAGAAGAGAGTCGGGATGCTATTCTCGACAATTCTGTTGAGAAAGAGCATAAGATCAGATCATTTTGGCTCAGCATCACCCCATTTATCTCCCAGCTGTACAAACTGGAATCGAATACCCATTGTAAATGTTTTAAATTGGTTTTATTGCATTATCCGACTGAATTATTTTATAATTGTGTTATTTATTGCTGCAAGCCTTCCTGAGCCCGTTCACTGGAAGGGCGGGATATAAATCCAAATGATAAATAAATAAAATGAATTGCTGGCCGATGCGGCTTGAGGCCACTGCAGAAATCCAGCCTCGCCTAATGCAGCACCACAAGGCACAGAGACCCTTCCCCCAGGCGCGGAGTCCAGCCAGGCCAAGAGACTAAGAGGCAGGTGAGGGACCAAACACAGAAAAGGCTGCTGGGAAAGCGAGTCTCCTTTCGCGCCCGGCCAATGGGAGACCGTCAGGGCATCAGAACCACCTTAGCGACCTGGTAACCATGACAACTGACCCCCCCCCCGCACCAATCCGGGAGACATTTCTCGCTACCGAAGGCAAAGCGCGAGGGGGGGAGGGGGCGGGCTTTGCAGACACTTCCGTGGCACGTGACTCTGCTCCGCGAGGACCCGCTTGTTTCCCTCCGTGAGGGCAGAAGAGAGAACGCGGGTAAAACCTCAGGCTGAAGCCCCGCCCCCGCCCCTTTCCCTCGGCCGGTTAAAAATAGCGCGCCGCCGTGCGTGTGTCACGTTCCCATTGCGTACACGCACGCTGACGCGATGCGGCGGCGCGCTCCGTGACGTAAGCGCGTATCCGGCCAAGCTATAAATAGGCTTCCGGCGGCGGTGGCAGTTGGGCTTGTTTGAGTGGGTCGGTGTCGCGGGGGCGGTTGCTGGCGGAGCCGTTGACCCTGCGGCGGGAGGGGCCGTGGTTGTGGCGGCGGGCTTCCCTGCGGCGGGTTTCCATTCGGCCTGGCCGCCGCGACGCGTCCTGGTCGTCATGGCTACTGGGTGGGGGGGTGAGGGCGATGATGTCACGGGTGCTCGTGGGGCAGCGCCCTGGAAGCAGACTTTGTGGGTCTTTTTTTTTTTAAAATAATAATTTTTGTTTTATTAGAAATACACAAATACAGATATGCAGATGAAACATTTTGAAATAGCACAATAAATCCAAATATAAACTTTCAAGCAAGATTTCCACATTGTTATCAATGTGCGTGTGTATGCGTGTAAGTATAATTATCCATAAACCTTTGTTAAACCTTCTAACAATATTAAATAAAATTATGCAACTCGTAACCATGTGAAGTATATAACAGATTAACTGAGCATGTAGGATTTTCTAATGATTTCAATAAGAAGAAGGTGCCACTGGACTCAAACTGTTATGATGTGGTGAAGTCACTTAATCACACTAACTAAGCATATAAAGGACCAGAGTTGGAACATGGATATTTCTCCAAAGCTTCTTTAGCTGCATCACTCTAATGGTGCTTTAGGGTTGCCAGGTCTGGGTTGGAAAATACCTGGAGACTTTGGGGGTGAATCCAGGAGAGGGCGGGGTTTGCGGAGGGGCCTCAGCAGGGTACAATGCCATGGAGCCCACCCTTCAAAGCAGCCATTTTCTCCAGGGGAGCTGATCTCTGTCAGCTGGAGCTTGGTTATAAAAGCGGGAGATCTCCAGGCCCCACCTGGAGGCTGGCAACCCTAGGTAGCCATGTTGGTCTGAAGCAGCAGATCAGAGTTTGAGTCCAGCGGGCTCTTGAAGACCCAACAAAGTTTTATTCAAGGTAGGATCTTTCGTGTGTGAGCATACTTCTACTGAAGAAGCTCCTGAAGAAGCACAGGCAAGCTTGCGCTTTGAATAAAACTTTGTTGCTCTCAGAGGTGCCCCTGGACTCAAACTTTGTTCATGGTTACTGAAAGAGAAATCAAATGGCAGATGCCGTTTTAGACTAGCAATTTACAGCTGGAGAAAAGAGCAAGAGTCCAGCAGCACCTTGAAGACGAACAGAATTTGTGGCAGGGTGTGAGCTTCCGTGCGTCACTGCTTCACTTCTTCAGATACAAACTTTTGTTAGTCTTTAAAGTGCTCCTTGACTCTTGGTCTTTTCTGCTGCTACAGACAGACTAACAAACCTGTTTCAATTTACAGCAGTGTTGGCCCAAAAGAAAATTATCTAAAAAGCCAAGAATGTGATCCAGGTAGTACCTTTTGTTAGGACCAACCAAACGGGGCACCTCGTCCTGACCTGGAGAGCCCAGGCTAGCCTGATATTGTCAGATCTCAGACACTAAGCAGGGTTGGCCCCTGGTTGGTACATGGATGGGAGACCTCAAAGGAATGCCACAGTTGGGACGCAGTGGCAGGCAATGGCAAACCACGTCCTGCTCTCCTGGCTTTGTGCTAACTATGCATAACTGAGGGTTTTCTACACAGGTAATAGGGTTCCCTGGATAAATGATTAAGGACCGTGGTTTGTACTACTGTGTATAGCTCACTGCAAGGATCCTAATATGTAATTTTTGCATTGTTTCATGTGTTTCATGCTTCAAATCTATGTTTAAGATTTCTGTTTGGTTCCAGGCTTCTGCAATCCTAATCCTATTTCATTGCTTATCGAATGTCCTATCCTGTCAATTGTTTACTCACTCTGTGTGATTTTCCTTGAGTGCCAGTGAGAAAGGCAAACTATAAATAATGTAAATCAAATAAAGGAATAACCAAAATAACGAATTATACTCCCAAGTGCTATTCTCAGTCATGCTTACATAACAGCACCATGAGGAAGGCCTGTGTTATTAATCCCATATGAAGTGGGTGTATGTAAGGCTGCGTCCTGAGTCCATGGGAGAGAAGAGATTTGCATGTGAGATTTCCTGTTTCACAATAAAGTTGTGTAGCCTACATGCAACGTTTGTTGCTAGGGAGCCACTCCTATGTCTTGAAAGATTAACATGTTGAGAATGAATACGTGTAAGTAGATCTGAAGCAGAAATGGGCAACGTGTGAGTCCAAGAGCTTCCTGTCAGTGCTCTGACAAGGTATTGCGATGACCTGTGGAGACACATTTCGGTGTAGGGTCGCAACATGGGAAGTGGCATCTGGTCTGCCACCTTACATACCAAAACATCACCTTGGCAACTTGTGCTGCTCTTCTGGAGCAGGTGATGATGTGACGTTTCTTATCCGGACACACACCTTGGATTGGCTTGATTAATGTCCTTTGGTCACCCCAGTCACCCCTAGCGCACAAGCAGAAGCAGTGCCTTGGTTTAACTCGGTGTACCATGCACAACGTGTGGTGGTTGCAAAGAAGGTTTTCTCTGATGAGGTATGTATGGAGTTTTGAAAGCACCCAGCAGACTGCGAGCAAACTTAAGGCGGCCTGCTCAAAATCCTACTCATTTCTATTCCGTGTGGCTTACTCCCAGGAAAGTGTTCTTCGGATTGGACCATTTGTCTGTTAATTTTTGTCAGCGTTTGCGCTGTTAATTGATGGAACAGAACTCGACATCCAATTTGCGATCCTAGAAGTACATTTCAGCTCTTTGCCTCCTAACTAAGGAAGTCTTGTGTCTAGTCTCTGTCTGACACGATTTCTATCTTTGCGGGATGCTCGTATGCCATATTGCAGTAAGCATTATTAGAGACAGGGTTGCCTATATTCATTGGGGGCTTCATCTTCCTTCCTGCCTCCAACATCAGCCTCCCCACTGCAAACCTGCTTTTGAAACTCCCCTGAGCAGAAAATGTAGGTTTTGGTACATTGTGTTAAGGCGGTGGCTGGGGGAAGACTCTGCCGGGAGCTCATAAACTAGAGGCATGCTTCTCTGGTCTTAGACTGTTTGACAAAATCTCTCTTGGATTAAGATGATGTTCTGGGCCCCGTTGCTTTTCCTGTGGGGAGCCTCTACTTAACAGAAGACAAGCACAGCTTCTCTGAGGGTTCTGAGCTGATGAAGGGAGGCAACTCCCCGGAGAGGTTTTTAATCTTCCCTAACAACTAACTCTGCCGTTCCTTTGAGAAAGGGCCACTCCAGCTCCTCAGTTGCTTTCTCTTGAAAGGATGTTTGGCTCTGCCTCGAGTGCTTTGCTGGAGCACATGCATGGGTGCTCAATTCATTCCCAGAAGCACCAAAGAAAGGGTGAAGTGAACTGCTACAGGATTTGTATGTAGTGAACATTTTTGGCAAATCTTCCTCAGTGTGCTAGTACTGAAATGGCTTCTCGGATGGAAGCCATAGTTGAGAGGCCATATTTTTGTTTGGGCCGCTTAATCCACCTCTGCTCCAATATCGGCTTTTCAACCCTATGGGGAAACTTCCTGTAAAGATAATGGGTAAGAAAAGGAATTTCCCCATTGTCCAAATGGGTTTTGTGCGTGAGGTTTTGTTTTCCATCTGCTCTGCAGATTTCCGCAGGGCCTGCAAGACGGAGCTCTTCCACCAGGCTTTTGACTAAGCTGCCCTGACCACCACCTTCAGTGAGCCCGGCCCTTGGCCCAATATCCGGCCACACCATCGCCTGGTTAAGAAGATTATGAGCTGGACTGTCCGCAGTAATATCTATAGCATGCCATCGTAATGAATGAATAAAGGATTATGAGCACCTATGTTTTTGATACATTGTATTTAAATTGTTTAATGTGATTTTATGTGATTTTACTGGTATCGTACCAACTGTAAACCGCCCTGAGCCTGCTCGAGGGGAGGGCGGAGTATAAATCGAATGAATAAAATAGATTTCAGGCACCTTTCACAACAGTGGCGAGACACAAGGTTCTGTGGGTGAGCTCAAGGCACTTTACTGCCCCGCATGGCTTTTGCACAACTTGAGAAGTTCATAGTCTTTCAGTCAGGCGGGCAGCCCTTTTTGGTCTGAAGCAGCAGAACAAAATTTGAGTCCAAGTTTTTAAGTTTGTTCTTAGTCTTACATTGTTGTGGAACGTGGTGGGTACAACTCTTCAGTCTCACAGTAACTGTGCACGATCCAGAAGTTGTGTCCCCGCATCCAGGGTGATTTTGCAAAGAATCCAAAGGTGCCGCTTCGGGAGTAGACCATATTTCAGGGATCCTTTTCCTGTTTGGTGGTGGTAGAAACTGGATAACTTGTTTGGACTTGGCCTTGAATGAGGTAGCTAAGTGGGTGATGGGGAAGGAAGCATCGTGGTGGTGGAAAGTGCCATAAAGTCACAGCTGACTCATGGCAACCCCATCGGTTTCCAAGGCAGGAGACATTCAGAGGTGGTTTGCCATTGCCTGCCTCTGCATAGTGCTCCTGGTATTCTTTGGTGGTCTCCCATCCAAGTACTAACCAGGGCCAGCCCTGCTTAGCTTCTGAGAGCTGACGAGATCAGGCTAGCCTAAGCCATCTACGTCAGGGCTCCCATCCTGTTTGCAGATAAGAGATTTTGAGAAACGGTGACGGTGGCCACCATGAAATGGTTGCTGTGGCAACGGAGGCCAGGCACGAAATGTTGGGAGGTTCCAAGCCAAGCATCACCAAGACACTAAGATGATGCCTCTGGGCTCTTCTGAAGAATGTCCTGCTCCAGTGAGATGGAGAAGAACCAGAAAGGACTCTTTGCTTTGTGGGAGAAACAGACAGGATCGATGCTGGGGATCAGAGAGCCCTCTTTCATTGTTGCATCTCAAAATATTGTCTCCCCAAGAAATCTGTGGGCTGCCACACTCTATACATTATTTCAGCCAGGGTACCTAAAATTAAGGGAGGAACGGTGGCATCATGCAGCCCGAACTTGTCAGATCTTGGTAGCTAAGCAGGGTCACTACTTGGATGGGAGACCACCAAGGAAGACTCTGCAGAGGAAGGTGGTGACACACGTGGTTTGAAAACTGCTTGCTGCAGTCGCCATAAATTAGCTGAGACTTGACATACATACCTGAAATTAAGCTTATTTTAATTCTTTCCAGAGTTAACAGTTTTGTGCATCAGACCTGCTAGCTTGTCTACAAACAGTTTCCAACTCCAAGCACAATTTCCCTTCATATGTAGTTCTTCCTTTTTGAGTGCCAGGATTTATTATGGGAATAGTATTAATGAGAAGGAAATGTTGTGTTAAGTGCCACGGTACCAAAGAAGGACCTGGCATTTTGTGTAAATGGTGAAGATCCAAAGTCTAACAATGTACCTGGAGGTTTGCAGGGATCGTGATGCACATGCAACGCTTCAGATGCTACGCAAAGAGCTGGTCTTTCTCTGTCATGACGCCCACTTTATGGAACAGCTTGCCTACAGCTGCCTACCACACCCCACCATCTCTTATATCTTTCATTGCCTAATGGGAACAGCTTGCCTACAGCTGCCTACCACACGCCACCATCTTTCATTGCCTAATGCAAGCCTTCCTTTAAGATGGGCCTTCCCCTTTTGCCCTGAACAATTCCTTTTGCGCTGTCTCTTACTACTAGTCTACGTAATCTTCAAAGGCTCAGTCGTTGATGTATGCAGAACATTTGCAAAATGGAAAAAAAAAATTAATTGGTGTGCCCCAAGACAATTATAGTAATGTTAATACAAAACTGTCACGCACACGTCTTTTGAGCTTTTTAAAAGAAGCACAAATGTTTTGTGGCTGAGGCACACCCTGTACGAGAGCCCCGTGAAACTCTTTCACAATGGGCAGACTTGTTCATAGCGGCGGATCTCCGTCAGGGAAACGGGCAGACAGGAGGGGAGCAGTGCGCGGTGGTGTCCCGAAAGAGCATCCTCCCCCGGTCTCTCATCCCTATTCTGAACTTTTTGGGCTGCACGTTCCCAGGCTGGCTACTGGTTTTGCTGGCTTTGCTTATTTATTAAAAAATGAACTCCGTGCCTGCTAGTTAGGATTTTAATAAAGAATGACACCAACAAGCTGTTCGTGCTGCGGAAGGAGCACTGTTGAAATCCACAGCTGCTGATTAATGTTTAAAGCATCTTTGGCATGTTGCGTCTCTCCCCGCCCCCACCCTCGTTCCTGCAGTCTGCTTCTTGAAAGCATTTTGGTTTGCATTTGGTTTTCATTACGTGCTCTTCTGCTATTGATTTTGTATTGTTCAAGTCCGACTCGAGTGATGAATGGAAACAAGCAAATAAACAACTCTATGCCTCCACGTGCCCGGCCATCACAGCAGAGCTATTTGTATGGCGTTCTGTTGAGGGGTCATTTGTCTTTCAGTGTCGTCTTCAGGTGGGGAAAAGTTGGGGGGGAGGCCACTTAACACATATCTGTTTGCGAGAAAATTCCCAGTGAACCCTAGACGTACAGCATCGGATGGTCATGAACTTTACCGGAGTCACTGTCGTTTGTTAATCCGGTGGAGCCATTTTAGTCACACCAATGCACCCCTTTATATGGCCCAGAGCTGATTTTTGTAAAGAATGAATCATAAATATAAGCCGGTGCATGATTGAGCAGCTTTGGAAAAATACAGATTCTACAAGTCAGGAAAAGGAAGAGTCTCATTATTTTAGATCCTTGGGAAGAAATCCCACCTTATCATCATACTTTCCCTTGGCTTTATTAGAGTTCTGCGAACTCACCTGCCCTCATTACGTGCATAGAGCTGGTGCAGTAGAATGGCCTGCATCTTTTAGGAACTCTTGCTATTCACACACAACCCCATGGATCTTCTGGATTTTCTCATAGGTCCTTGTGGGGGAGTGATGGGTGGTTTGGTTCCCCCCATCGTGTTCAGGTGTACAGCTTTATTCTTGCTCGTATGGGTGAAGGGTAGCTGGGCGCCACTGGGTCTCTAAACCGCCCCCCTGCCACTAGTCACACCCAGGCAGTGTGAGAAGTGGATTTTCCTTGCCACATAGTTTTGTCCCCCATAAAAAGCATCAGGAGCGGTGCCTGCCACTAGCCTTCTCCGTCATCAATACCGCAGTTTGATGGAATCTTGGGAGTGAAAGCAAAGGCATCCCGACCAATGTTCCCTCCAAGCTGTGGAGTCTTGTGAGCAAAATTTCTACTTTCTGAGCTCCTGGCATTAAAGTTGTGAGCGAGCGATTCGGCTACTGCATTAATTAATTTGTTCTGGAGCCCTCCTTCCTGAGCTAAGACAAAAATGTGTGAGCCAGAGGCTAAAAACTGTGAGCTAGCTCACACTAACTCAGCTTAGAGGGAACACTGATCCTGACCCACCTGGGGCCCTATTTTTGGACTTGTAAGGGCAGGGAGGAGGGCAACACATGGGTCTCCTGGCTGCCGGTGGGAGCTGCATTTGGGAGGGCCTCTGCAGTTGCGTGGGCCCTTGGCGGCCATGTTTCCTGACCTGGCTAATCAGGTGAGGCCTGGCACGGCTGGGGGCGGGGCTTGGGCAGACCATGGGAAAGATGTCTTCCCTCTGGTCTGCTTGGCCAGGTTAATATGCTGTACTACCTGACTCAGTAAGAGAGGGGTTGTAGTTTAAAACGGTCCTTGTGCTATTCCTTAATTTTCTTGGCATCACAGGACAGATGCAGAGTTCTGCTTTTGGCATTCTTTGCAGCAACATTTGTAATGTTCTGGTACTGCAGAGAGTCCGGGAGGTGCTAGCCAAGGTCTGGGGAAACGGGAGAGAGAGTTCAGCAGTAGGCTGAGCAGGTTTCCTCCGGCAGAGATGTGGCTTCGAGAAGCAAGGCAGATTCAGGACCTGGGATAGTTCACAGGGGTTGCAGGAAGCCGACAGCAGTCCACAAGACAGACAGGTCTTCGGGAGGTACAGGGAGAGCCTCTTTGCTGGCAGAGGTGTAGGGAACTGGAGAGGGCCCAGTGTGCTGTGGCTTAGAGCTGTAGATATTGCATCGCTTCGAGTGATGCCCTCCACCTTCTCCAGTGGGGCTCCTCGGAAGATTGAATTGCGGGGGTGGGGAATGATGGACCAATTCAGGTTCTTGACCATAAAGGTCTGAGCTGCCAGGTCCATTTCAACTCCAGAGCAATGGGTCCATCGGGATCCCTCTGTTCACCAGAGAAGAAGCACATCTTCCACAAGGGGGGCAATTGCTTCCATGTAACCACTACACCAAACTGGCTGTCTTCCACAAGCGGGGCAATTGCTTCCATAAGAAGAAAGGCAACTCTGGATCCGACCCCATTGCTCAAATACGTCTACAAACCAGAACAAGGTTTGAGTCCAGCGGCACCTTTAAGACCAACAACGTTTTATTTTAGGTATACGCTTTCATGTGCATGCGCACAAAAGCTCATACCTTGAATAAAACTTTGTTGGTCTTAAAGGTGCCGCTGGACCCAAACTTTGTTCTACCGCTTCAGATCAAGATGGCTACCCCCCCCCCCCAAATCTACAAACCAGAGTTTGCTCACTGCTCCCCTTACCGAATGGGGACCTCCCCTTCAAGTCTTGGCCCTGCTTAGGGTCACTCCTGGCTTGAGATGATGGCGGGAGGGGTCAAGCACTCCTCTGTTGTGTCCAAGTTATCTGGCATGATGGACGATGTCTTCAAGGTCAGGAGTGGCTCCAGAGTAGGGAGCCCTTTGCACACAGGCTGAACTGCAGCACACAGGCCATATCGCCCGGCCAGCAGGGCTGGGTCTCCATGCAGGGGCCTGAGCGAGTTCCCAGCATGTCTGGCCCCATGCAAGCATTGCTTTCCCCCCTCTTGTCTGTCAACTCAGCCGCATCTTCATGGGTAAATGTCGCACCAGGGGCTTTTTTTTTTGCCACTTGGACTGTTCTTGGCTCTGAGGTGTGCCCTCATTTGCCAGGAAGTCAGCACGGCTCTTCCTTATAAATGAAACTTTATTCACAACTTCAACGTGCGATTAAAAAGCCCGCTTTCCAGACAAACCTACAGTTCCATTGATGAATATGCCGGATTAAAAACAGGAGGATAATTAGGGTTTAGCAAGATGCAGATGAAGAGCTGAAGCTTCTAGGAAACATCTGGTGAGATCTTGAGCACATGGGGATAAAATGCTGTCAGGGCAGGCCAATGGTGAGGGGGAAGCCGTCTCACATGACCTAGCGCTTCCACCTGCCACCAACCCAGCAAGCGCCTATCTTTAAAGGCACACAAAGCATTTACACAACATCCACTAACTATAGCCCTACAGGGCAGCACGTGGGCCAAAAAAGTGGCCTGTCTCTTGATTGGCTGATAAATATGAAAAAAGGTAATATTGATCTCCAATATTTAATTCATGGAAAAAGGCAAATGGTGCCAAGTTAGTCAAAAAGGTCAGCATTTCACTCCTAGAGATAGGAAGGCCCAGACCTCTCCGAAACACTGGGCGGGGAATTTGATTGTTTTTTCAATGGAAAAACAGACATTTGGGGGGTCACTGAAAAAAACCCTCACATGAACTATTTTTGTTTGATTTTCTCTTGATTGGCTGATAAATATGAAAAAAAGGTAAAATTGATTTCCAATATTTAATTAATGGAAAAAGGCAAATGGTGCCAAGTTGGTCAAAAAGGTCAACATTTCACTTCTAGAGATACAAAGGCCCAGACCTCCTCTCTGAAACACTGGGCGGGGGATTTGTTTGTTTTTTCAATGGAAAAACAGAGACATTTGGGGGTTCACTGAAAAAACCCTCACATGAACTATTTTTGTTTGATTTGTAAGATGAGGTTTCACTCAATCAAAATGCAAGCGCACGAGAGAGGGAAGAGTTTAGTTTTTTTCCTGATGAACATTTTGGGGAGCGCTTAAACCAACTCCTCTGAAGTATTTCTTTTCTTTTGCAATAGGTGAAATGATTTTAAACATGGCTATTTTTGGGCAGGCTTCAGAGTTGGCCATGCCCACTGCATCCAAAAGCTCTGTGTGCGTGGCTACAGAGGGAAGGCCTGGAGAGCGACACCCCCCCCCCCGTGACTCAAAGGCGGGCGGGCCAAGGGCCCCCCTGAAAGGATTGGGGAGATACTTAAATGCCTCCCCGTGCCTTCCCTGGCCTGTCCAAGGGCCGGCTTCCCCAGGCTCCCCGCAGCCGTGGGGCGCCCGGGCAAGCCAAGAGAAGGCAGTTTAAACTACCTTCCCTTCCCTCCAAGGGCCAGCTTGCCTGAGCTCCCCACAGCCGCGGGGCACCCGGGCAAGCCAAGGGAAAGCAGTTTAAACTCTCTTCCCTTCCCTTCAAGGGGGGGCTTGCCCGGGCTCCCCGCAGCTGTGGGGCACCCAGGCAAGCCAAGGGAAGACATGGGGTGTGGCCTAATATGCTAATCAGTTTCTGCTGTTGGGTGTGGCCTATTATGCTAAGGAGTTCCTGCTGGGCTTTTTCTACAAAAAAAGCCTTGATTTTAAAGATAGTTTTACTTACTCAAAATGTGTAGCATGGGGGGGAAACCCTGAAGTCTTTGTTTTTAGTTCACCTCTTGGGAAAAGTGGCATGTTTTCAGACCTGATAGATCTGAGTGCACATCCCTATTTGCAGCTCTCTCTTGCTTTAGTATTGCGTATATTTGCAGGTTCACTTGTAGAAAACTAAGGCATTTATATTTTTAAATGCCATAAATATGCCAGTTAATATAATAAATTATAAAGGATGCATTTTATGTGGTTAAAGCAATGAACTGGACCGAGCTTTGGTAGGAAAAGAAGTAGCGGCATTTCAAGTTTATCCAGTGTTCTTGTGTTTTCTGAAAACCAGCTCATGTGAATACACATGTGTCATGACCCCGGCGGGTTGCCACCTTCTGCCGCCACCACCCTGGACTTAGGTCTCTTGAGAAGGCCCAGGGTACCTTCCCAAGCCCCTTCAAATCACCCCTTTGTAGCAAAGAAATGTAAGCGTGATGACCAGGCAGAGAAACAATTAAACAAAAACGGTTTATTATTACAGTACTGGGCAGGGGAAAAACAAGGTGCTTTAAAATACATAAAAGGGTTGAAAGGCCAAAAGAAACACAAAGCTAACTAGGGCTGCCAAGTGGGGGCGGGGGGTGGGTAAACCCCTGCTTTGGAGGCCCAATTTCCGCTGCCGCGGAATCAGGCCCCGGGGGAACTCCGCCCCCCGAAGCGCAGCATCACAGGAAGTGACGTGCACATCGACCATGTTGGCGGCGTGGCCCGGATCGGGGAGGGAAAACTATGGTTTTCCCTCCCACAATCGTGCCAACGCCCTCAACGCCCTCGATGTTGCACGTCACTTCTTGTGATGTGCTGGCGGTGCGCGCGCACATCCGACAACAGCTCCCGGAGTCAGCCAAGGCTCCCCCGCCGGTGAGTATTTTGGACTTGGGAACCCTAAAGCTAACACAGCTACCTAATACTCCTTAACTGTTACTACTCAAGCCCTACAGCTCTCTTAGGCCAGGCTTCTGCCTGTACTCACTGTCCCCAGTGAGGGATCTTTCTCCCAGACCAGTCTCCTCATCTTAGCTCTGGGAGAGGCAAAGACCACAGAGAGGAAAAGAACACAGTTTAACTAACCACCAAGTATATATACAATCTCCTCAGAGAATTCCTCAACCCCCATTGGTTACCACTGGCACAAAGCCTTGTGGGGATTGTAGGCTGCCTGTTTCCCACTCCCAGGCAGGTCTCTTAGGCCTCACTAGGCCCAGTCCTGCACAGATCTCCAGAGGCCTACACAGATCATGAGAACATGAAACTGCCTTATACCATATCAGACCATCAGTCTATCAATGCCAGTATTGTCTACTCAGACTGGCAGTGGCTCTTCAGGATTTTATGTGGCGTTCTTTCCCATTACTTACCACCTGGTGCTTTTTAACGGGAGGTGCCAGCGATTGAACCTGGGACCCTGGGCATGCCAAGCGGATGCTCTGCCAGCAAGCCACAGCCCACCCTCCCCCTTTAAAATTATGTAAATCCTATGTCTCTAGTCCCTCCTCTGAGGCAGAGGCTGTACACCAACAAATTATTGCAGCTGTTGCCACAGAATAAAAAGTCCAAAATAGGGTTGGACAGGGGTCGTTTAGTAGAAAAAGAGCTAGGGGAACTCATTAGCATAACTCATTAGCATATGCCACACCCCCTGACAACTGCTGTGCTGAGAATGCCAGGCTGGCGGCTAGGGTACAGAGGAGGGCAACTGAGTGAGGTTGAGTGGAAAAGATGGCTGGATCTAACCCATAATATTATTTTGATGTTGCCAGGGAGGGAATTGCTGTCTTAATAACCACCAGCGATAAGCTGAAAATCATTTTAAATATAATGGATTTGGTGATCAGAGATACCCTGAGGAGAAATCATAGGAGGTGGTAGGTTTATGGAGTAAATTGATATTAAGCGCTATTGGCATAATGTCTAAGCAGCAAAAGTGATTTTGTACATTTATATTTACATTATAATAAAAGATTTAATAAAGTGAGAAGCAGAGGGGGTTGGCCATTGCCTTCCTCTGCAGAGACTGATGGCGACCCCAGCAAAGGGGCTTTTAAAGCAAGTGAGAAGCAGAGGGGGATTGTGTCCCTCTGCAGAGTCTTCCTTGGGGGTCTCTGTGGTGTATTCAGTGCAATGGAAAACTGTGTTTGAACTCACTAATCGAAACACCATGTAAAGCTTCGTCCTGGGCAAGGATCCTAATCACTCAATCCCTATTGGTAGCCCAGGAAGAGCCAACCAATCACCTACCATCCAGTTCCCTGAGAGGGAACGTCTGTGATTGGACATTATTGTTACAATCCTATTGGTTGTTATGTACAGTAAGGCGTGGCTACATTAGCCCGGGAGTTTAAAAGAAGCACAGCTGCAGTGCTAAGGTTGTTCTGGTTGTTCTGAGTGTTCTGTTCTAGTTGTGTTATGCGTTGCTCAATAAAGCTGAATCGCTTGCTGAAATCACTCTCTCTTTGTTAAGTAGCCGACTTAACAGTCTCCCTTCCAAGCACTGACCCTGCTTAGCTTCCCAGATCTGAGGAGATCGGCGTGTTCATCTGCACCACCTTCCCTCCCAGTTTTAGTTGTATACTTAACCAAACTTAGGCACAGAACTAAAACGGCCCCAGAAATATACAGTTAAGCAGAATTCGAGGCACAGAACTAAAACGGCCCCAGAAATAAGCAGAATTCATTGTCAAGATTGGAGCTTCCTGACATGCTCTTTGAGTGTGTGAACAAACTGCCCTTCAAAAGGCCTGATTTGTGGAACCCCCCCTTACTAATGCGAGTCTCTCGTTCTTATTCATAGCACTCTCACTGCACTATGCTGTGCGCTATCCAAACAAGTGCAGGAATGAAAAACAGCTGGCCAGGGATGAAGTGAGATTTTTGGGCCTCAAATAATTTAGTGGTACAGGCTACAGCTAGGATTTTGAGTCAGGGGCTGGATTCCAGTGAGAGTGGATTGGCTGGTATGCTATCCAAACAAGTGCAGGAATGAAAAACAGCTGGCCAGGGATGAAGTGAGCCTCAAATAATTTAGTGGTACAGCTAGGATTTTGAGTCAGAGGCTGGATTCCAGTGAGAGTGGATTGGCTGGTATTGTTAGCATGGGTGGATTGAGGGTTCCTTCTATTGCATGGCAAGCAGCTTGGGTCAGCAGGACAGGTTTCCTGCCTGGTGGCAGCAGGACAATAAGGGAAATTTATGGACACCAATTCCCCAGCAGGGAGACCTTTCCTAATTGCAGACATGGCAATTTTTAGATTTTGAGAATATAAATTTGCCACTTCTCAGGGATTTTATTCAGTCCATCTCTTGGTGCTGGAGAACACTCCTGCTAATGCAATACATGGTCCACTAAGGCATTTCTTCTCTTTGTCCTAGGGTTGCCAACTCTGGGTATGGAAAAGCCCCTATGTTCTGGTGGTAGCCCTCCAGAGGAACTGGTTGGCCACTGTGTGAGACGGGATGCTGGACTAGATGGACCATTGGGCTGATCCAGTAGGGCTGATCCAGTAGGGCTCTTCTGATGTTCTATGTCTTTCTGTAGCACCTCCAGAGAAATTGGCCACTGTGTGTGACAGGATGCTGGACTAGATGGACCACTGGTCTGATCCAGCAGAACTCTTCTGATGTTCATATGAAGCCTTGGTCTCCATGCCCTGTTGTTGGCTGTCCAGAAGAGCTGGTTGCCCACTGTGTGAGACATGATGCAGGACTAGATGGACCACTGGTCTGATCCAGCAGGGCTCTTCTGACATCCTTATGTTAATTCCTGGAGATTTTGGGGTGAAGTCTGGGGAGGGATCTCAGCAGAGTATACTTGCTGTGGAAGCTGCCCTCCAAAGCAGCCATCTATTCCAGGGGAACTGACCTCTCGAGTCTGGAGATCTGTTTGTGTGTGTGTGTTTGTTTTTAAAAAGCGTTGCAAAAAGTTCTACTAACATATTTATGGCTTTATCTGTTTTTAGCGGATGTGTTTTATTGCCACTCCTTTTTAATTCCTGGTTGTGCCTTGACCTTGATGTTTTTGTTTTATTTCCCCCCATCTTTTATTATATTGTTATTTTCATAGTTAGTCACCTTGGATATCTTATAATAGAGCAACGAGATCTATTTATACAAATAAACACATTTTAACAATTCCGTCACCTATGTGGTGTCATTTTTACCCTCTATAGGACTAACAGCAGCTTGGAAGGAGAGAAGGAAGTGATTACGGCTAGAAAAATGTAATGTTAGGAAGAAATGAAAAACCCCTTTTCCAAGTTCCTGTCATAATTATTGCTCATACGTTGCTTTTACGTTTGTTAGTCTGTTTTTAAAGTCAGGAGATGCCATAATGGATCTCCCACATCATGTTTGATAGGGTTAGAATTGCCAGTCTCCAAGGGATCACAGTTATCCATGTAGGAAATAGACCAAACAAGCAGACACTGTGATGTGAATGACAAGGACAGTTAGTAAACCTTTTCAAGGTAAACATCATATTATATTATAAATGAAACTTTACAATATTACAAGAAGAGGTCCGTCATTCTCAAGGAAAAGTCCATCATTCTCAATGAGCACCCGGATAGAAGCTCATTTTGTCCCCATCTTCCTCGGGAGTAATCCTATTATGTTGAAAGGTGTCAGACTCTTGATACAGCTCAATATTTTGTTAGGAACAAACCAATGCTTAACTTCTTTATTTTCTTCAAATTATCCTAGAAAAAAATCCATGGTTATTTAAAATGAAAAGCAACATGAAGCTGAATGGAATATTGTTTTTATTATAATTGTGTTTTTTTTAATATAACTTTTAAATTACTTCTGGTTCTATTTCAAGTGTTTGAATTAGGAGAAAGCCAGTCTTGTTTTCTCTAACGAGATGGCGATTTGTTGTTGTTGTTCATTCGCACAGTCGAGTCCGACTCTTTGCGACCCCATGGACCAGATCACGCCAGGCCTTCCTGTCTTCAGCCGTCCTCTGAAGTTTGCTCAATTCCATGTTCGTTGCAACGATGACACTGTCTAACCATCTCATCCTTTGCCGTCCTCGTCTTCTTTGACCTTCAGTCTTTCCCAGCATCAGGGTCTCCTTCTCCAGGGAGTGCTCCCTTCTCATTGGGTGGCCAGAGTATTTGAGCTTCAGTCTCATTATCTGGCCTTCCAGGGAACAGTCAGGGTTGATTTCTTTTAGGATTGACTGATTTTATTTTGCTGGCTGAAATGCTTTCTGTGAACACTCGAGCTCTCCCAAAATTACAACTGGTCTCCAGGTAAGAGATCAGTTCCCCGTGAGGAAATGACTGCATTGGAAGGCGGACTCGGTGGCATTACACCCTATTGAAGTCCCTCCATTCCCCAAACCCCACCCTCCTCAGGCTCCACACCAGAAATCTCCGGGAATTTCTCAACCCAGAGCTGGGAACCCTATATAGGGGTCATTTCCTGCAGGAGCGCACAGGAGCAGAGCTCCGGCAGTAAAGAGCCCAGGGGGCGGGCACATGCAACAAGCCCCACCCCCTGCTCCCAGCAGCCCTCAGTCAGAGCAAGAAGCAGCCAGGTAAAGAACCAAAAAAAAGAACACCACTTGGCAAAAAATAACTTGCAAGCAAATAAGCAGGTATATAATGATCAAATAAGCATAACAGCAAGTATAAAGTAAATCAAATAAGCATAACAACAAGTATGATATAAATAAATAGGCCAAAGTGCAATGATAATTCATAATAGAAACAGTCACAGTCTTCTCCAGCATAGAGGCAATATCAAAGTCCAAATTGGCTGACCATTCTGGCTTAGCATATGCCAGCTTTTGAAACTGGGTCCCATTACAGCCATACTTGAATAAGAATAATTCGAAACGTGGCTTCAGGCATCCGGATTACGCGTCGGCTTTTGATGGCTCAGAGGCCTTTGATGGCTCAGAAAATTTGATGATTGGCACTCCAATTTGGACTTTGGACTTTGATATTGCCTCTATGCTGGAGAAGACTGTGACTGTTTCTATTATGAATTATCATTGCACTTTGGCCTATTTATTTATATCATACTTGTTGTTATGCTTATTTGATTTACTTTATACTTGCTGTTATGCTTATTTGATCATTATATACCTTCTTATTTGCTTGCAAGTTATTTTTTGCCAAGTGGTGTTCTTTTTTTTGGTTCTTACACTTCCGGTGTTGTCAGGGCCAGGGGTGTGGCATATGCCAATAAGTTATGCTAATGAGTTATGCTAATGAACTCCAGCACCTCTTTTTCTATGAAATAACCCCTGACCCTATGGATAGGGCCCTCAGCTGCTGGTCATGAAGCATTCAGTTAAATAGTATATATGCAAGTGTGAACGGGTCCTAAACATAGGAAATCCCACTTCGGAAGGCTTTTATCGCATAACGATGATGTGAGCTGATACTAGGATCTAACACTATCAATTTTGATATCAGGTTACTAGAACATGAATACATTTTTCTTTCTTTAGCATCATGCAGAACGTAACTTAAAATCCACCCATGCTGTGACCCGCAGTCCCATGGCCTTTTGCCGTGAACCTGCCAGGAGTTCATTAGAGCCCACGTGGGTTCACTAGAGCACTTTGGTTCCCAATTTTTCTGGGAGCCGTCTCTCTCTCTCTCTCTCTGTAATTCACCATGACACTTAAAACCTTTTTGCCTTTAGGAAACCTTTATGGTGAGGGAAATAGCATAAAAGCATTGCATAAAGAGTGTCAAATGGCTGCAGGGGCAGTGTGGAATTTCAGTGTCAGGCTGAATAAGGAACAATTTTGGGATTTAGCGTCTCTGGTTTTATGGGGACTGTAGGCAATGTTCAAGGGCGCGTTTCTGCATCATCTGCACACTTGGGGGTGGGTGGTGGGCGGAATGGGCTCACCTTCACAAACATGTTATATAACAAGGGGCTTATAGTTTGGAATTTCGTAGGGTACTTGTAACGAACGGGAAAGCTTCCAGGTTAAGCATCTTTCGGCCCCTTTAATTTCAAGGGAGAAAGTGCGAAATCCGCCGGTCTTCAGTGCTGAGCATGAGCTGGTTGGCATGCTATGCTTATAAGGAGAACCTTTTGTAAAGCGTGGACAGAACGTGCCGGTGGTGCCAGATTATAGGGTGGCCAGCCTCCAGTAGGCACCTGGAGATCTCCTGTGAATTACAATGGCTCTCCAGCCGAACAAGGTCAATTCCCTTGGAGAAGATGGCTACTTTGGAGGGTGGGCTCTAAGGGCACTGTATGCGACTGAGGCCCATCCCCTCCCCAAACTTTACCTTCCTGAGGCTCTGCCAGGACCCACAGCCAAACAACAGAGCACACACTTCCAAGAAAGGTTTTACTTTATTGTTAGTACTATGGTTGCTGTGGTGGCTCAAGTGGTTAAGACGCTGAACTGCAGGCTGTGGAAGGTCAGTAGTTCAGCAGTTCGGGACCCGAGTGTGCCGCATGACGGAGTGAGCTCCCGTCTCTAGTTCCAGCTCCTGCCAACCTAGCAGTTCGAAAGCAAGAAATTGCAAGTAGATAAATAGGTACCACTTCGGTGGGAAGGTAACAGCATTCCGTGGGCCTTGGTGTTTAGTCATGCCGGCCACATGACCACAGAAACGTCTTCGGGCAGCGCTGGCTCTTCGGCTTTGAAACGGAGATGAGCACCACAACCCGAGAGTCGGATTCGACTGGCTTTCGAGCAAGGGAACCTTTACCTTTACTATGGTTGCAGTAACATAGTCACTGTTAGGAATGACGAATATAGAACAGGCATATAGTGATATAGAAGATTCAACAGGTCCGTCCCCCCCACCTGTGAGCCAATCGGCCCATTTCCCGCGGGCGGGAAAGAATAACCGATGGTTGGGGTACAAGGTCAGCGATAATGATGAGAGAAGCAGGAGAGGGAAGGAATGTGGCACCAGCTTGTACAGAGGTCAGGCAGGTGGGCACCAGGCCTATAAACCAAA